>NC_056727.1:711555784-711631870 GCF_019279795.1 Protopterus annectens | reverse complement strand
AAAAGAGACCTGTCCCCAGCTGCTTTAACAGACAGAGTCCGACGACTCTGAGGCATCTGATTATGAGGACATGCCTTTATCTGCTTATGAGGATTCAGATGCAGAGGAATCTATTCCCTCTGCTTCTCCTTCAGAGGATTTTTCTTTTGGTGAAACCTTAATACTTTAAAAGAGCATTTCCACTGGGAATGCCAAGACTATCCTCAGTCCAAAGAGAGACTCAGAATTTCTAGACTTGCCTCAACATATAGGCCCTTAGCAATACCCCCCAGTCCTGGATGTTGTGGATGATGTCTTTATGGAATCCAGTTTAACTCCTGATGGTTTACCTCCTGCTCCTAGGAAACTAGACAGGTACTACAGAGTACCTGACTCTCACAAATTCCTTTTCAAAAATCCTACTGCTGACCCTGAGGTCATTTCCCAGGGGCTTAAAGGTATAAAAGGAACTACAGCTAAGAATCCCACCCCTTCGGACAGGGATTCCTGAGCTTTAGACGGAGTAAAAAAGTATACACCTCTGCAACTCTTGCCTTTTAGGGCATTGAATTGCCAGTTTCTCAAGCTGAAATAGCAGCAGCATATTATGGAACTTAAGCAAAAATTAGCTACCTTTACAAACTGCAGAAAATAATTACAAGAACTTATGCATTCTACAAACCAAGTCAGCAAGCATACTTTGCAATGTGGATTTGATGCCCGAGAAGCATCTTGCAGGCAGCAGTCACTGATTCTGTACTGAGAAATCATGCTTGGCTTAAGGAGCAGACCTTGCCAGGCCATGTCAAATCAAAATTACTAGATGCACCTTTGAACAAGAACAACCTGTTTGGCACCAAAGCAGAAGAGGTTCTAAAAAAGATGGAAGAAAAAGCTAAATCTGTCCATACAGTTAGATTTCTTGCAAGTGCAGCTTCCTAGATTCAGTAGGCATTGCCCCTCGAAACATTGGTCCTTTCCAGCCCCTTCAAGGTAATCTCATACTATACCCAGGAGTAACAGACCCCCCCCCAGACTACAGTTTCAGGGTATGCAGAGATCCAAGCAATGGAGTGCCTCCACTCCAAAAACAGGGAGTGCTAAGCCACCCCCTTACAGAAAGAATTCGCAATGACTTCTCAACTCCGCTCCTCACCTCTGCCCCAACAGCTCATGCCCCTAGGAGGAAAACTTGTCCATCATGCAAAAAACTGGACATTCATCACCAAAGACCGATGGGTCCTCAGCATTGTATCCCAGGGATACAAATTTTACTTCCACTCACTGCCAACCCCAAAAGGATTCCCAGACTTTCCTCCTAACCAGTGGGCAGAGGCACTAAACCAAGTTCAGTCCCTGCTCACCATAAGAGCAATTCAACCTGTTCCTGTAGAACAGATAGGTCAAGAGTTCTATTCCAGACTTTTCCTGGTATGCAGAAAAGAGGGCACTTGGCACCCAATCCTAGATCTTTCCATTCTAAAAACCTTCCTGGTGGTACCAAAATTCAAAATGCTCACCCTTCAGCAGCTTCTTCATATGCTGTCCAAAGATGCCTGGTTAGCCGCCCTAGACCTAAAGGAAGCCTATCTGCACATCCCTATCAGGGACTCATGCAGGAAATACCTACGATGTTCATCGTGCATACAGCTGCAGTCATACCTTCCTGGTGGTACCAAAATTCAAAATGCTCACCCTTCAGCAGCGTCTTCCTATGCTGTCCAAAGATGCCTGGTTAGCCGCCCTAGACCTAAAGGAAGCCTATCTGCACATCCCTATCAGGGACTCATGCAGGAAATACCTACGTTTCAGGGCAGGATCTATGCATTATCAGTTCTCTGCACTTCCCTTTGGCTTATCCACTGCTCCCAGAGTATTCACAAAATGCTTGGCTCCTGACATTGTCCATTACAGATGGAGAAAAATTCAGATTTACCCGTACTTGGACGATTGCCTGATTCAGGCAGACAGGAAAAGCTGTTGCAGCACCTGACATTTGTAAAGAACCTTCTAACCTCCCTGGAGTACACTACCAACGAAAAGAAATCAAAACTAGTCCCCAGTCAAAAGATTGTATTACTGGAAGCAAGCTTGGACACAGCATCCCAGATTGCATTCCTTACTCCAGAAAAACAAGTCTGACAGACTACTTCACTCAAAATGGCACCAGAACCCAGCTATCCGCAAGGAAAATCCTGCAGGACCAAGGGTTCGTGGCCTCTTGCATCCTCCTAATTTCATATGCCAGACTGCATATGAGGAAATTTAAGTGGTACTTAAAAAGTCTTTGGTGCCAACATTCTCGGGACCTGGAAACCATCTTACCTATCATACCTCGTCTAAGGACAGAGTTTCTTTGGTGGGCAGCAGCATGCAACCACAACAAGGGACTTTATGCCTGGGGGGCACACCTAGATGACAAGTACATTCAGGACCACTGGAGCCAAAGTCAAATTCATCTGCACATCAGCCTAAAAGAGATGCTAGTTCAGCATGCTCTGACAGCTTTCAAATCCCTACTCTCACCAGGACCCCTGCTTATAAAAACAGACAACACCACAGTTATGTGGTATGTCAACAAGCAGGGGGGTACCCACTCTGCAGGCTAGCCATGGCCCTGTGGAACGCTGCCTTGGACATGCATATTCTGCAAGCTCAATTCCTGCCAGGCAAACAAACTCTCTGGCAGATGACTTAAGCAGAAATCTCCTAGATCCACATGAGTGGTAATTAGAACCCAGCACCTTCAGCCTTCTAATCCAGAAATGGGTGGACCCCAGAGTTGCACCTCTTTGCCTCCCCCTGCAATCACCAGCTCAGCAAATTCTTCACCAATACACATCACAGCAGGGCCTGGGAAGTGGATGCCCTATCCTTCCAGTGGGAAAACCTCTCAATCTGTGCATCCCCCCCCCCGCGCCTCTTCTCCCAAGAATATTACTCAAGATAAGATGGAACAGACCAAGGACAATCCCAATTGCCCTGAACTGGCCATGCCAGCACTAGTACCCACTACTGCGCAGCCTGCCACCGGTGCCACCCTGGCACCTACCCCAGATCCCAACCCTCCTCACTCAGCAGGGGGGACAGATCTTGCACCCGCAACTGCAAACCCTGAATCTTGCAGCCTGGCTTATTCCTTGAATTCTCCCCCAGTGAACAGCCTAAGCAAGCAGGTGCTGGATGTCATTCTTGAAGCCAGAAGACCCAGTGCAATGAAGTCCTATGCTGATTAGTGGAAAAGGTATTGTTCCTGGATCTAATCTAAAAGAGAAGACCCGGCACTGCCCTCCTTACCTCTAATCTTGGAATTACCTATAAGATCTACTCCACAGAGGCCTATCCTTCTCCATTAAGATCCATGCCTGTGTCATCTCAACTCATAACACTGAGCCGCCTCTCTTCTCTCGCCCTCTCATCAAACAGTTCCTGAGAGGGGCAAACAACTTAAGGCCACCAAGGAGAGTACCCACCCCTGTTTGGGTCCTTAACTTTGTACTGGAAAAGCTCATGCTTACCCCCCCCCCCTTTGAGCCTGCAGTATCAGCAGAGTTAAAAGTTCTCTCTTGGAAAAACCTTCTGGCCATCACTTCAGCTAGAAGAGCGTCTTGAGCTACAAGTACTTATGGCTGTTGAACCCTTTTACTTTTCATGCTGACAGGGTCTCCCTCAGGACTAACCCTTAGATTATAAAGTGGTGTCCGGTGTGGCTCTCAACCAGTCTGTCCATTTGCCAACCTTCTTCCCTAATCCTCAAAATAAAGGGGAAAGGATCCTGCACTCCTTCGACGTGCATAGACCGCTCAGATTCTACCTTGATAGGACTAAAGCCCTTCAGGAAAACTGACCAGTTACTAGTCAGTTTTGCACCAGGGGCAGAGGGCAAGGCCATTTCAAAGCTATCCATCTCTGAATGGATAGCACACTGTATCCATTTCTGCTACAAACACTATGGGAAACCAACCTCTCATGGCATCAGAACACATTCCACTAGGCAACTTCTACCTCTACAGCATTCCTCGGGGGAGTTCCTACCATGGACGTTCTGGAAGCTGCTACCTGAGTTATGTACACACCTTCACCAAGCATTACCACCTGCCGATCTTTTCCAAGTCCAGGGCGGGCTTTGCAACAGCAGTCCTGCAAGGAATACTAGCCAGCCCCAACTCTTCTTGACTGCCTCCACCCTTTCTTCAGCTTTGGGAATCAACCCAAGTGTGATGACTGCAACAGTGAAACACGAAGAACAGAGTACAGTTGTGTACACTTACCATAAATGTAGATGTTTGTGTATTAACTGTTCCAGTCATGGTTTCCCTCCAGCCCCCTTGTTTCTCTCTCCTCTCTATTACCCACCCCTTTCAGGGATATTGGTATTTGCTTTTTACTGGTGGCGTTTTTTTTCCTCACCATAGCTTAGCTCCCTATTTTTGAGGGCTCCTGACATTTGGGGCAAGAAAAACTGATGTAATGGCATCTGCTGCCTGTTTTTATAGCCCTGATGACCTGACTAGTCCTGGAGCGACAGCAACTGATGCAGAAATACCAAGTCTCTGGTATTCAGGCCGACTGAGGGCTACATGCAGGCAGATAATCCAAGTGTGATGACTGCAACAGTGAATACACTTGAACATCTACATTTATGGTAAGTGTACACAACTGTACTTTTCTTTTTCTCATATGTCATTCAGTACTTTTTCATCTGGTTGTCTGTAGTTAGACTGTGGTCAGGCACTGCACTGACAGAGGGAAGAGAGGAATGAAAAAAATGCACTTCAAAGTGCATTTTGCTGAAAGTGTCTGTCTAGTCTGAGATTTATTATGTGCAAGTAATGTGGCATGGGGGTGTAGCAGGACTTGATATCTGCTAAAACCACTTTCTTGGTGCTGTTTCAGTGTTTTGTGCTTTTTTGAGATGCAGCCATTTACATCTTTGAGCTAATTTTAGGGTGGTGGTTTACTCACCGCCAATTTAGTCTCAAGAAGTCCTATGGAAGCCCTAACATTGGGCCTTTAACTTATAACTCCTGTTGCTCAACTGCTGTTCACTTGTTACCTCCTATATTAGATGGTATCATGATGCCACTTGTGCAGCTTATGGGCAAAAAGATTGAGAGCCTTGTATCAGATGGAAATGCGGATAATGGACCCCCTAGTAGCTTAATTCCTGATGATGCCCTGTTTTGGAAAGAATCTGGCTCCTGTAATTCTCCGTGCAGTGGCTTGGTGCTAATATTCTTTCTACAAAGAAAAAATTAAAACCGTGATTAAGGATGAAAAATGAGGAATCCTGGGATATGTCCCCCTCATGGAACTTTTCCTTAAGCTTACCAATTTTTACAGCCAGTTAAGCATCCAGATTTGACTCCCTTTGCTTTAGAGAATGCAGATGTTATCTACAAAATCTAAGTGGAGTTTAGTGATGATTGAGTATCTTGGAGCAAATTCTTTTATCTCTGGTCCAGAATGGAATTGTAGTATTTTCCTACAGTGTTGCTTGATGAGGAGTTCAGGACTTTGGTAGAGTGACAAGATTATCAATGCCACTTTAGATGTTGAGTTTTCCAACTACTTAGGTTCATAGGTTGGTACTAGGCTATCAGCCCTAGGGCCTATACAAGCCTAGCCATAACAATTCCCTGGCTATTTCTTCCCAAACTATTCCCTAGACCCCTGTCTAGCAGGGCGACTGACGTGATCCCAGGGGTGAATTTCCTTTCTCCCATCCAATCATCAAGGTTCCTTTTGAAGAGGGCCAAAGAGGCACTTTGCTTGACATGTATGGTCAAATCTATTCCAGAGTCTGGGGAGTCTCTGGGTCGGGAACCTATCCCTCCAGCATGTTTTGTTTATTGTGATGACAAGGTTTAGATACTTGGAGCGTGTGGCTCTGAAGGATTGGGATTTTAAGTGTAGCATGTGCAACAGCTCTGGGTTTGACATGGCCTTGTATGTTAAGCAGAGATCACCTCTGAGTAGACGATATGCAACAGAGTATAACTGGAGTTTTTTAAGGCGGTCAGCGTAGGGCATCTGCTTTAGGCCTGTGATTCTTTTAGTGAGGTATTTCTGTGCCCTTTCCAGTTGTTGCAGATGTCTTGGGAGGTACATACCAAACGGGGTGTTGTATTCTATAATGGGTCTAATGAGGGATGAGTACAGTGGGACAATGACCTCCATTTTCTGGATGAAAAGCCCTTCGTGATGAGGTGTGCCACATAAGATTTCCTGACTGTTGTGGCGATGTGGTTATCGAAGGTGAGACCACTGTCCACCTGTCCCCAAGTCTCTTATCACACTTTTGGTGTTTAGTGTACTGCCACCTATATGGTAATTCACGGGTACATGTTTTTTTCCCAAAGGGGATAACTATACATTTCTTGGCATTGAGCTTGAGCCCATGGCTTTGGCACCAAGCATCTGTTTCTGTATGGCCCTTTTGTAGAGTATCCACATCATTTGGGGATTCAATAATGGCTCCCAGTTTGCAGTCATCTGCGAACTTTGTTAACCAGAGTCCCTTAGTGTTGGCCTGTACTTCAGAGAGATAGATGCCAAACAAGAGCGGTCCCAGGACTGAACCCTGAGGTACTCCACTTGTCTGGAGCTGGATTTGGAGTCTGCTACTTTTACAGTGTGGGTTCCATCAGTAAGCCAGTTAGCAACCCATTGGGTGACGTAGGGATTAATGCCCAGCTTAGTAAGTTACTCTATGATTCCAGAGTCGGGGGTGGTGTCAAAGACCTTGGCAAGGTCTAGATAGGCTGTGTGGACCACCTTACCCTTGTCCATGGCTCTGGAGACTGATTTGAAGAAGTCTATCAGGTTCAGGAGATAAGATCGGCCCTTCACGAACCCAAACTTGGTGGGGTGCAGTGTTTGAAGGTTGCCAATGTCTGATTATAATTTCCATGATAATACGCTCCGTGGCCTTGCAGATAAGGCTTGTCAGACTGCCTTTTTCTTGACGGGTGCACTGCATACATATTCTGTTGAGTTGTTTACTCTGTTATGCCATAAATTATTTTTTCTGTTTATGTACCTTTATTACACTGTATATTTGTTTTATGATGATTTGCATATTTGTTCTGTTTTCATTTTCTTGTGTTTATATTAAATGTATCTGTGTTTAGTTAAACCTATTACCAAAACAAGAATGTATCTATCTCTCTTCTGTATGTTTACCTTTGAGTTTGGCTGATGAAAAGTTGTCAGAGCTTTTGAATATGGCATTAGGGAATTTATGAAAAAGGCCACTGAGACAGTTTCTTCACTGGCCATTAATATGCACTTGGTGCTGATGCTGTGGCTAGTGCATCATGCTTGAGTTATATGCCTGTCCTTTGTGGTCATGCTTAGGGGAGCAGAGACGGGCTATTTAGGTGTTCTTCCAAGAAAATCTTCAACCATGGAAGCAAGCATTAAGCATGGTGGATGGTCTTTAATGTCCCTTACCTTCTTTTTTTTCTAGACATCTCAAATATTCCTAAGAGTAATAAGCTTTCTAGTTTAACCAGTGTCGAGCAGTGTTGCTTTCACTATCTTCTATCCACATTACCCCAAGATGGTAACTTTTTTCTTGTGTAGTCTTGACTACTCCTCAGTGTTCTGCTATTCTGAGATTTCCATGGTTTGGGGAGCCATTGTTATAGTTGTGGTCCTTGATGGCAACATTGCAACTTGTGTTTCTGCCCCAGAGAAAAAGCTTTTGTTTAGGGGTTAGGTGGTGATCTTCGTGTCAATGTTTTTGTGCGCCGGCTGCCGTTGCCTGTAGTCTGATGTCAGGTCGTCAGTGCTATAACGCAAAGCAGCCGACGTCATTACATCAGTCTTTCTTGCCGTGGAGCCCGTAGCAGAAGCAGTTTGCACGAGTGCTGGTCGGTTGCTACCAGAAGTAGAATTTCAGCAGAAAACATCTAAAGCCAAGTATCCCATTGGGGGGTTTGCCTCTGCAATTCTTCAGGACCTCCTGACCCATACCTAGGACTCAACTCAACCTGTCCTTCCCCCCTTTTCCTCAGCTTTGGGAATCCTCCAACAGGTGATGACTGCAACAGTGAAACACGAAGAATATAGTACAGTTGTCTATTCAACCATAAATGTATATGTTCGAGTGTATTCACTGTTGCAGTCTTGGTTTCCCTCCCTCCATGATAAAATTAAGTATTTAGGAGTATGGATTAAATGGGATTCTGTTATGGAAGCTTAGGATATAGAGGAAGAGAGTAAAAAGATAATACAAACACTGAGAAACTGGAAGTTCTTGCTTAGAAATATGAAAAGATACAAAGCAGTAAAAATGTATTTAGTTGTATGAATCAGGAATAATTTCATCATTCAGAGGAGAAGTTGTGGATAGTAATAAACAATTAAAGGTCTTTTTAGGACAAGGAGGAGGCAAGTAGTCAAGTGGGATATGTTGATCCTCCCAATAGAACAATAAGGTTTAGGATTTTGTGATTTGATGATATTTTACAGCTACACAGTTAAGACTGTTCTACACAACACAAGTAGATATCTGCAATTTAAAGTAGAAGGGGATGAATGATGAAGCATGTTTCAATGCAAGAAATAAGGAAAGAGTGGGATTATGGATGCAGATTAAGGAGAATAACAGTCGTATAGAATAATATATTCATAAAGTATACTAAGAACTAAGCCAAAATGGAGAACAGAGATTCTTCTGTTTGGGATGACTGCAATTAGGGATACAGAGAGTAGGCAAGAAGAGACTGCAATATACTGGAGGAAGCTGGCAAAGGAACCAAGGTATTGGGAGCAAATGGAGCGCAAAAAGTTATAGAATGGGAAGAGGCCAAGAAGACATTTGGATTGCAGGCTAGTGATTCCCTTCCTTATCAGGGGCTGTATATATATATATATATATATATATATGTGTGTGTGTGTGTGTGTGTGTGTGTGTGTGTGTGTGTGTGTTTGCACAGATACTTTTATTCCCCAAGCACACTCCAAAGAATGTTTTTCTCAAGTAGATGACAAATGCTTGAGGTGTAATGGGGAAGAAAAAGGTGGTACCTGGCAACATATGTTCTTGGAGTGTAATGAGTTGGCAGACTTTAATAAAAAAAAATCTGTACAAAATGCTCATCAGGAGTACTTGGTGAGCAAATGAGTGTAACTAAGGAAATTATTTTTGTGGATACAGGATCTGAATTGCTTAGACATAGTAATGCTTGCTAGTTTTATTTCTCGTGATGGCAGAAAAAGCAGTTACTAAAAATGGAAATCAGCATCTAAACCAACTAAACTTGAAGTATGGAATATTGTAACAGAGCTAAAAGAGCAGGAAGTGGGACCTTTAGAAAATGGTAAGAATAAATTACATAGAGAAAATGGAAATTGTGGCAACAGTGCATGCAGAAACATGCTTTGGAGGAGGAATTGGGTTTAAAAGAAGTCAGGAATTGTATAATTTATGTAATGTTGCTATGTATGGTAGAGAACAGTATGTGTGATGTGCAGTGTTTGCAAGTTTGAGCTTGTTAATGTGGTGCGAGTGTTTATATAAATGTAAGGTTGCCTGTGTCGCAAGTGATAATTCAACAAAGCTGTTTATTTTCCCAATTTTTTAAATCCACTTTCAGCAGGGAATATTACTTACAAGTAGGGACTGGAACTTTATTTGCAATAGTGTAGATGCACCAGGGGGAGAGAAAAGTATAAAGAGGGTAGATTTCTGGAGAAATTTTAGAATATCTAGTAAGGAATACAAGAATTCAGTAGTAGGAACTCTGACAGAATTTGCATATTATTCCCCAATCACTGGGATGGACTAGATAGAAATTATATCTCACAGGAATATGTGCATGTAATTGAAAGCTTCAGCACACATCCAGTAACGAGTTCAAATCATGTACCAATGAAAACTAAGTTAAAATGTCTGGTCATGAAGAAAAAATGGGACAATGACACTTTCCCACCTAATTGTTAAAAAGAGAGTAATTTAAGGAATGGGTTGTAGAAATTTTAGATTTTTTAGAGAAGTAGAAAATTCTTCAGAACTTGTAGCTAGTGAGCAAGATGAAATTAAAGTGGAGTTTAAAAGCAAGTTAGAAATAAAAGAAAAATATATGCTTAAGTAACCAGAATTAAGTGTCTGACAAATGTTAAAGTATTACAGAATAAGGGGAATCTCACAGAAGGAAGAGGCACAAATGCAGAGTGCTAAAGAAAAAATGAAGAAGTATTTGGATAATAGGTATGAATTTAGAAAGATTGCACCTAAGCAGCTATTTTTTTATACTAACTACAGAACACAAAAACCTTTAGCCCAACAACAAAGTAGAAAGCGTCCTCACAAAATGAGGAACTTACAACAAGAAATATAACCAGAGGTCCTGTTGAGGTATTAGAAATATTTTGGAAATTTTATGAAAATTGTGTAAAACAGGTAAATGCCGAAATTAAGAAAAAAGTACAAATGGAAATTTTATGGAAGCCTTAATTTTTCCAAGGTTGGAGCTAGATGTAACTCTACAACTAACAGTTAAGACTGAGGAGATGAGGTATTTAGAGCTGCACAGTTAATCAATCTGCAGGAAAGTATCCAGGAACAGATGGTATTTGGTATTCCTATGGGGTTAGGAACGAGGAAAATGGTAATTATCTTGGAGATTTTAGTAGTATTTTAAAAGGACAAGCACCAACACTTTAGAAGAAAGCTGTGGTAGCTGTATTACCTAAACTTGGTAAAGATCCATCAGACCCAGTTTCATGTAGACTCCTTTCAATTTTAAACAATGATATAGTGTTTGTCTGTACTATCTAAAAGAATGTGAAAGGTGATCCCAAAATTTAGATATGGATCAGTGTGGTTTTGTGGAGGGGAGACCAACATTTGACAACATTAACAGAACAGTGATGATTCCAAGAGAAGTACAGTGTAAGAAAATACCATTGTTGGTGGGTCTTGATGCAGAGAAACATTCAACAGAGTAAGATGGGATTTTATGAATTAGGCAATGGTAGCATTTGTATTCCATGATACAATAAGTTAATTAGGAGAATATGTGAAGGATCAGAGACCAGAACTGAAGTGAGAGGGGTCCTCTCTGATGCGTTGTTTGAACAGAGGAACCAGGCAGGGGTGTATTCTTTCCTCTTTGTTTGATTTATATTTAGAACCATTGGCAAAGAAAACATGAGACTCAGACATTCAAGGATATATAATAGGTATGGTAATCAAGAAAGGTTTGCTTTCTTTGCAGATATTTTATATCTGATAAATCCACAAAAGGACATCTGTGTTGTGGAACATTTTGAGATAGTTTCAAGCCTTTTTGGGATTTAAAATTAATGTAGATAAAACAAAGGGCAATACTCCATCTTATTGTGTCCCCATAAATATGGGTATTTAGTTGTATAAATTGTGGCAGCTAAGGTTGTATGGGAAGAGACTAAACAAAGGATAATACAAAAACAAACTTGAAGCTCTTGTTTGTGGATATGGATTGTAAGATACAAGCAGTGAAAATGTGTTTAGTCCCTTTAGTTTCACATACAGGTCTGGCACACACACGCATACACATGCATCTTAAATTACTTTTCCTGTGGACTATTACTCCCCAGACAAAGACTCTATTGAGGGTGATTCTCTTCCAGAGGATATTTCTTTTGGGCAAACCATTACAAAAATGAGAGTACTTCAAGTGGGATACTACCTTGATGACAGATACCCAGAAAAGATATTTTGAGCTTCTGCAGTTAGAAACTCCCTCCCCCTCAGCAATTCCCCCAGTTCTACCAGCCTTTCTGGACGCCTTTAACTCTGCCTCCAAGAATCCAGTCTCTCCACCATCTGCCCCTAAAAGGCTGAATAGATTTTATAAAGTTCCAGATGAAGAGAAGTTTCTAGTGAAACCTCCCATGGCTGACCCTGCAGTCATTGCTGTGTCTCCTGACAGACAATCTAGGCAGTTACCCTCTGCTTCCCATTTGCACACAGACAAGGATAGCAAGACCATGGACAGAATGGGTAAAAAAAGTGTACATCTCCGTCACCTTAGCCTTTAGGGCCATAAATTACCAAACACACATGGTAAAATATGCCTTAGACCTTGTTTCCCAGGCCTCCACCTTTCTAGCCTCTACCCCTGACTGTCCCACAAAAAATTACATTGCATCTAAACTGTCTTTAGCTACTCAAGTAGCCAGACACTCGATTAAGTGCAGTTATGATGCAGCCGAAGCATCAGCCAGGTCTGCTGCATCTGTCTTGCGTTGATATTCCTGTCTACATCTACAACCTCTACCAGAGGACTTTAAATCTAAGGTAATGGATGCTCCTCTAGACCACAATCTCTTATTTGGTAAGAATTTATCAGAACTTTTCAAAAATTTACAAGTGAAAAGTAGAGATATTCGAGACATCAAGCACTTGCTCGTGTCCCCCTTCCCCAGATACTACAGGAACTACCCTTCTAAAACTTCTTTTGTAAGAAGAACTCCATCTACTTCTTACCCTTCCTTCTCTAGACCTCGTAAAGGGTCCAAGAGATTGCCTTACTCCAGACCTCCTAATTCCCAGGGACCTGCTAAGTGGCCTTTTCCTGACCAAGGAGGTTCCATTTCAGCATGACTGCCTGGATCAGCTCCCTCTGTCCGCCCACCTTACCCTATGCCTCCCCTTCTGGAAAACAATTACTTCAGATACCTGGGTGCTTTCCATTATTCAGAAAGGATATTTCCTATCCTGGAAGGAAAAGCCAAGGCCAAAAAGAATTCCCTTCCCTCCAAGAGACCAGCTACCTTTATTCCCTCTCATATTGAAATAACTCCTGAATCTAGGAACTATAGAGCCAGTTCCCTCAGGACAGGAAGGAGAAGGCTTCTATTCCCACCTTTTCCTAGTCCCCAAAAGGATGGCCTTTGGAGTCCAATTCTGGACTTATATAAACTTGTTCCTGAAAGTTCCATCCTTCAGGATGCTCTCTCTACAAACTTTGCCACCCCTCATTCCACCCAAAGCCTTCATGGTCACTCTCTCCTACTGGACAAAGTGCACTCTCTCTCCAGCCATTTTCATGGCCTATTTACGAAATCCCATCTCTCAGCAAGACAATTTCTGCAAGTCCTAGGTCTCATGGCAGCAACCATTCCCATGCTCCCATTAACCAGGATGCACATGAGAAAATTCCAATGGTATTTAAAAAATGTATGGTCTCCATGCCAATATTCATTAGACAAACTTATTCCCCACCTGCCCTGCCTAAAAACAGAACTAAAGTGGTGGATTCAGCAAGTTTTCCAGAACCAGGGCATCCCACACCAACTACCTCCCATCACTCAGACTATTCACACACATGCATCAGATTTAGGGTGGGGAGCAGAGTTCAAGGCTTCAAGGTACAACAGCATTGAAACCCTGCACTTCAAAAGCAGCACATAATTGTCAGGGAAATGACAGCAGTATTACTGGCTCTCAAAGCGTTCTTTCCAGTCTTGCAACCAGGCCCTGCTACACATTGTGACAGACAACCCAACTGTCATGTGGTACCTTAACAAGCAAGCAGAGACAAAGGCATACCAGTTATGCCAGATAACTCTACTAATCTGGGAAATGGCAACCAGATACAACCTATTACTGGAGGCCTCTTACATCCCCTCCCAGGAAAACAAGCAGACTTGCTCAGAACATCCTTCCCTCAACACGAATTGATGTTGCACAGGGAAACCTTAGACATTGTCCACCAGTGGGGCACACCTCAAGTGGATCTGTTTGCCTCCCCCCAGAACAGACGATCAGATTTTGCTCCAGGGATCACACTCCACTAACATGGAGAGTGAATGCCTTCAGCTTTCCATGGAAGGGAATGTTCCTGTACGCTCCCCCCTCCTTCTAATACACCATTTCTTCTGAAGATCTAGGACAAATCAGAAATCTTGCTGGTGACTTCCTACTGGGCAAGTCAACACTGGTTCCCCCTTCACTTCCTAGCCAAGGGCAATCACCACAAGTTACCCCACAAGGTAGACCTACTCACCCAATAAAAGGGGTGTCTCATTCACCCTCAGCTGCCTTTATTGCATCTGACCCTTTGGGTGATCAACTTCTGATCACTTTCAGACAGCTTTACTCAGAAGATGTGCTCTGTCCTGAGGGAGGCCAGCAAACCATCTACCAGAAAAAAATATTTGTCCAGATGGCATAGATTTCACAGATTGGTGTGCTCTTAAGAACAGGGACCCTTTTCAAGCAGATCCCTCTTTGGTCTTTGGTTATGTATGTGAGCTCATTAAGGAAGGACTAGCATATTCATCTGTGAAAGTCCACCTTTCAGCCATTTCAGCCTGCTTGCCTTTACAGCCACCTCTGCTGTCCAGACTGGACGTTAAACTTTTCCTGAGAGGGGTCTTGCATATCAGATCACCAATGAAACCCATCCCTCCTCCCTGGGACCTTAACTTCATACTGGAAAAACTAACCCTACCTCCTTTTGAGCAAGCACAGCATCCCTGCAAATGTGCACATGGAAAACCATTCTCTTAGTGGCCATCACCTCCGCAAGAAGAGTGTCTGAACTGCAGCCCCTCACGGCCTGCCCCCCTTACACCACCTTCCACAGGGACAGGGTGAAGTTGTTCACTAACCCTTCCTTCATGCCCAAAGTGGTGAATGAACGATCTCTTATCTAGTCTATTCATCTACCGGCATTCTTTCCCTCTCCATGTAATAACGCAGAGAGGATACTTCATTCTCTGGATGTTCACAGACAACTAATATTCTACTGAGACAAAACTAAATCTTTCAGAAAGTCTGATCAACTCTTCATCTCCTTTCACCCCAGGGCTCTGGGTAAGGCAGTCTCCAAACAAACCATTTCCTCCCAGATTAGGAAATCCATTCTCTTCTGCTACTCTCACCATGGCAAGCTATTGCCCCTAGGGGTTAGAGCTCATTCCACTAGAGGAATGGCTAAGTCTAAAGCCTTTCTCAAAGGGCTGGATACAGCCTCCATCATGGAAGCTACTACCTGGTATGCAGTTCACACTTTCACCAAGCACTACAAGCTAGACCACGTCTCCAGGGCCAGAGCAGGATTTGCCAGGGCAGTCCTGCAGGGATTCTTAGAATCCTCTACCTCTGCCCCCACCCGTCACAGCTTTAGGTACTCTCCCACAGTATGAATATTGCAACATAGGAATAGGACATAGAATAGTTGTGTAAAATCTTACCATAACCATAGATGTCCTTCTCTTCCATGTTACAGTACTCCTTCCCTCCCTCCATACCCCTTCTCCTTTTTATGGATGCTAGTCTTCACCTATGTATCCTCTCCCTACAGGCTATTCTGTTCAACCCTGCAAGGACATTTGCTCTTCAAATTCTCCTTGTGCTTATGCACACTTATCTGGGCTTCAAGTTCTGAAGTTTTTGCATGCAGACGTCACATTTATAGTCCCTGGTTTGTGGCCCTACATGTGACGTCTCACGCACCTACAGCAGCTAGGCTTAAGATTTTGTATAGCAGCCGATGGATCGCCTGAGGGCTGGAAATTCCACAGTATGAATACTGCAACATGGAAGAGAAGGACATCTATGGTTATGGCAAGATTTTACACAACTATTCTTTTTCTGGCTTGCAGCTGTTATAATCTGCTACACTGGGGCAATTGGCACAAAAGCAGCAAGACACCCTGTTTCAGGGTCCCTTTTCTTCTGAGTCCTCCTCAGATCTTCCCCCTGAGGAACGACCTGTAAGAGAACATGCAAGAGGAAGCACCTGGATTCTCCAGAAGAATCAGTCGCTGAGAATACAGATTTCAATGAAGGGGGAAGGGTCCACTCGATCACCCCTTGAAGATATCTCCTTTGGAGACATCCTGGAAATTTTAAAACAGAGGGGTGATTGGAAGTCCACAAACCCATCCTGTGAGGAATCTGTTTTATTGCAGGCTTTTCGTGCTTGCCCTTCTACTTCTTGGGTGACTCCACCTGCAGATGAACTGGTCAAACTCATTGTGCAGGTTGTGTGGAAAGCCCCTGATAATATAGAGCTAATTATTTCTATGTCCGAGGATCAGCCTAGCTGGTCAAAAGGTCTAGCAGTAGATGCCATAGTGGTGGTGGTTGTCACAAAGAAGGAACTTGCCAAGGAGAGTCCAACTGTCCATCCTCCTAATCGAAAGTCCAAGATGATGGACAGATTTGGGATGTGGGTCTTTGCTTCATCGACCTTCGCCATACGGTCCTTGAATTTTCTGGAACATTTTGCGTGACTCCAAAGGGATCTGATAGCCAAGCTTTCAGAAACCTTAGCAGGAGCGGTGTCTGAGGTCCGTGATAAGGTTGCCTCTCAGCTTGCCACCCTTGAGTCAATCTCCAACTCGTCCATACGGCTTATTGCACGTACAGCCAAAGGGACTTCTAGGGCATCAGGTACAGGCGTTGCCATTAGGCATCAAACCTGGATGCGCTTCTGTGAATTTGCAGATCCCTTCAAGTCTTCCTTTATCAACACTCCTGTTGATGCTTCAGCCCTTTTTGGCCCAAAAGTCAGACACACATTAGCCAGGTGTGAGAAGGACAGACAGACCCTTTCTGCTGTTTTTCCACTCCTCAACAACCTTATTCCAGGAATCAGAGCAGTGGAAAGATGTAATTTAGAAAGTCCCAAGGGACTTTTCGGGGCACGCGCGAGTATTTCTCCCAGGGCTGAAGGGGGATCTCTTCTGGACGATATCCCTCCTGTGGCAGAGGGAGCTGACATAACCAGGGTTTCAGGAATTCTTTCTCTGGGTAACCGTACCAGCATTCCTCAACAGCGGGCCCGATTGCTTACCTCTGGAAGCAGTCGGGGGGAAGATTTTCTCTGCACCATGCAGCCTGGCACACACTAACATCAGATTCTTGGGTGCAGACCGTAATTACCAGAGGATAACCTATCCAGACCACCAAGACAAATCCCTGATGTTTCACCCAGTCAGAGGGATATAGCAGTACTTAAAATCCAAAAGCTGCTTCAAAAAAAGTCATCCAGATGGTCCCACCAGACCAAATAGGATCCGGATTTTACTCTAGATTCTTTTTAGTGCCAAAAAAAAGACAGAGGACTGGGGGCCAATCTTGGACCCTCAGTGTGTTGAACAAGTTTGTTCAAACAAAATTCTGAATGATCACAGGTAAGTCTAGCCTTCCTTTTGTGGAGAAAGACTATTGGATGTGCTGTATAGATCTTCAGGATGCATATTACCCCATAAAAATGGACAAATGCTCCAGAGGATACCTCTTTGGTCTCACCACAGTCCCCAGGGTGTTCACTAAATGCATGGCAGTGTTAGCAAATCACTTAGGGCTACAAAGATTCATTCTTGGTGTTTCCATATTTAGATGATGGGCTCCTCACCGGCCCCACCCGGCATCTGCTGCTTTCCGTCTTGGACTCCCTTCTAAGGCTTGCAGAGATGTCCTTCATGGATGCATCTGCAGTCATAACAAGTGGATTGTCCTGTCGTCAGGCAGCCCTGCAGTCGGCCGGATTCCAAAGTCCGGGTCCGGCTTCGGCTGATGTCGCACTCCACCCGACGTCATCTCTGTTGGTCTTCGGGTATAAAAGCATCAGCCGACGCCATTTTCCTCAGTCTTTCTTGCCGCGTGGCGCCCGAAGCAGAAGCTGTTCGCAAGTGCCGGTCGGTCGGATCCAGAGATTACTTCTACCGAATACTACTTGAAGACTTCTAAAGCTAAGTACCCCGTTGGGGACTCTTTCTTGCCTCAGCCGATGTCAGAAAAAGTTAACAATTGTTTAACCTGTGGGAAACAAATACCTCATAAAGATTTCCACTCTTACTGTCTGCCTTGTTTAGGCCCAGCCCACGGCGTAGCAGCCTGTTAGGCCTGTGCCTCTTTCAACCGACGAACGCTTAGGCGTCGGTCGGAGTTTGCAGAACAGTTTTCGGTTCTGATTTTGCGTACATTATGCCGTCGGATCCTCCGACTACCCCCAAAAAACGCAAAGACAAAGACCGACACTTTCGCGGTCCACGGTTTCGGCCGAAACCACGGTAAAGCAAACCGCGAGTGTCTCGGTTTCGGCGAAACCAGAAAACTGCTCAAAGTATAGCTGAACCTATTCTTACAACTGAGGCCCTGCTACAACTCTTGAATCGACCTCAGAAATTTTACCCACTACGATTGGTTGACTTATCAGACACCATCCCCTTGGATGTCTCTACCCCAGCACGTGGTGCTGCTAGGCCTCCAGCTGCCATGTCCATTAAGGCCTCCGCCAGGGCTAAAGCAGCCAAGCCTACTAAAACAGTGCCTGTTAAACCCGCGAGATCCAGGCCCTCTTCTAGTTCTCAAATGCTTTCTTTGGCAGAAGATTTAATTTCTTTAATTAGAGGATCTCAATCTCACCCAGACAGGGCCTCTCAGCCCCCAGAGAAGAGACCTAGGGCAGAGCCCCCTGAGCCAGTGTCTTCTGATGATTCTGCTGATGAATCAGACATAACTGACCAGCCTGAGGCTCCCTTCTCCAATTTTGAAGATTCTGATGCTGAAGAATCCATTCCAACTGCTTCCCCACCAGAAGAATTCTCCTTTGGGGAAACCCTGCATGCCATGCGAGAACAGTTCCAATGGCAGCAACAGGATTTTTCAGACTCCAGAAAAAGACTTAGGACCTTTCTGCACCTCCCTCAGCACAGGCCCTTAGCTATACCTCCTGTTCTCTCTGTGGTGGATGATGCTTTCAATGATGTTTGCTCCGCTCCAGATTCTTTACCCCAGCCCCTGCCAAACCAGACAGATTTTACAGGGTGCCAGATACTCATCACCACCTTTACAAGGCCCCACTTGCAGACCCAGAAACTATATCCCAGGGTCCCAAGGCAGTAGCTGCGACCACAGCTAAAAACCCTATTCCTTCTGAAAGGGAAGCAAGGTCACTAGACAGATGGGGTAAAAGGTCTACACTTCAGCTACTCTCTCAGCTAGAGCTTTAAACTGTCAGTTTCACATGATACAATACCAAGAGTTTATGCTTGATCAGTTAACTAAAAAACTAACCACTGATGAATCTCTTGATAAGAAATATGTATTAGAGATGGTAAATAACATACAACAGGTTAGCAACCATTCCTTAAAATGTGGCTATGATGCACTGGAGGCTTCATTTAGATCAGCCATGACAGGCACAGTGATAAGAAGGCATGCATGGCTAAAGGAACAAGCTTTACCGGATCATGTTAAAGCTAAGTTGCTAGATGCTCCTATGGACAAGACAAGTTTGTTTGGTACACCTGCCCAGCAGGTTATGAAGAAAATGGAAGAAAAGGCAAAATCTGTTCAAACTGTTAAAGATTTCTTGCAGGTTCAACCCCCAAGGTTTAGCAGGAACTGGCCTGCCAAAATTGGTCCTTTCCTGACTCACAAAATTTCAAAGGGGCAGGAATAGACGTTCCAGAGGCAGAAACCAATCCAGAGGAGGTGCCTACAGAGGACGACAGTGGCAAGGCAACAACAGAGTCACAGACACAGCCACTGCCACTACATCAGCACAACCACAGTGACTTAATCCTAAATCCGCCTACCAGGGAACAAATAGCAGCTCCTCTAGGCGGAAAGTTAACCTTATTTTCAAAGAACTGGCACTACATAACAAAAGACAAGTGGATTTTACAAACCATAGATCAAGGTTACCGGTTTCACTTCCACACTTTACCAGTCAAAGAGGAATGCCAAATCTACCTCCAAATCAAAAACAGAGGCTCTCACGCCAGATAATGGAGTTAGCAAACATGAGCTGTGGAAAGAGTGCCAACAGCAGAACAAGGAAAGGGTTCTACTCCAGACTATTCCTAGTTCCAAGAAAGGAAAAAAGTTGGAGACCAATTCTCGACCTGTCCACCTTAAATACATACATCATTGTCCCAAAATTCAAAATGCTGACCCTACAGCAACTTCTTCCCATGCTGGGCAAGGAGTCTTGGCTGGTAACTCTAGATCTCAGGAGGCATACCTGCACGTCCCCATTCGACCAATCTGCAGAAGATACCTCAGATTTCTTGCAGGATCAGAGCACTATCAATTCTCAGCATTGCCCTTTGGCTTATCTACTGCCCAGAGTATTCACAAAATGCCTGGCATCAGTAATCGCCCATTGCAGACTACAGGAATTCAAATTTACCCATACCTGGACGACTGCCTACTACAAGGGACAACAAAAGCAAGCTGACAACAGATTTACAAAGGGTCATTTACTTGCTACAAGGACTGGGATACACAGTCAATTTACAAAAGTCAAGGCTGATACCATCCCAAACAAGGACATTCTTGGGCTGAATTGGACACAGTACAACAAATGGCATTCCTGACTACAGAAAAACAAAAGAACTTCCTCTTTACTTCTTGGCACTAACAAAACTGAACAAGTTAACAGCAAGAAAAGTTCTGCAGGCCTTGGGCTTCATGGCATCATGCATAATCTTGGTCCCATTGCCAGACTACATATGAAAACTACAGTGGTACCTAAAGAATTTATGGTCCCAACACAGACACAGTCTAGAAACAGAAATCCCACTAATTCCATGCTTAAAACAGGAGTTCCTATGGTGGGCTCAGGCATGCCAGTCAAACCCAGGCCTACCCTTTCGCGAGATGTCAACCAAGCCAGACCATCATAACAGTGGCTTCAGACCTAGCATGCGACCGCCACATACTGGACAAATGCGTCCAACGAATGTCCACACAGGATCAACTTCACCTGCACATCAATCTAAAGAAATGCTGGCAGTAAAACTGGCAATCCAAAAGTTCAAACCATTTCTCAAAGAGGGCCAGTTGATGATAAGGACAGACAACACCACAGTCATGTGGTACATCAACAAACAGGGAGGCACTCATTCATACCCCTATGCAGAATGACCTTGGAGCTGTGGACCCTGGCACTCAGCTACAACATTCAGTTACAGGCAATATTTGTACCGGGAAAGACAATACTCTAGCAGACATATTAAGCAGAACCACTGATGCCCACGAATGGAAGCTGCACCGGACATCTTCAAGACCATCTCGAAGAAATGGGAATGCCACAGATAGACCTATTAGCATCACCTCTCAATCACCAGCTCAAAAATTCTGCACAAGGACATTCCACCCACTAGCATGGAAAGTGGACTCACTCTCCTTCAACTGGAAAGGCCTAACAGCATGTATTCCACCTCTTCCTTTGATACACAAGGTACTACTAAAAATCAAGGAAGAACGTCCAAGGATAATCCTGATAGTTCCAATCTGGCTAGGTCAACACTTGTACCCACTACTGAAGAGCATGTCTCGTGTTAATATGTGGCCAATAACTCTGCTGCCTTTGATGTTAACTCAGAACAACTACAGCATCATACATCCAAACCTAAAACGCTGCAACTGACTGCATGGAACATCACATAGCAGCAGCTAATCCAGAACTTCCCCAAAGAGCTAAAGACCTTATTCTTGAAGCACGCAGACCTTCAACAAGAAGGAACTATGCTGGAAAATGGAAAAGGTTTGTGTTTGAATGGATAAGGTGGGGGCTAGTGATTCTGGACACACGAGTATAACAGTAAAATTAAAATACTTTTATCAACAGACACCTATGAGGTATCATCACTTAATGAGTATAATAAATCTATTCAATTTATTAAAGCTTTTTAAATGAATTATTCATTGAGGCTAGAATAGATTTACAGAATTTTAATTATCTAACAATAGAAGCTCCAAGAGTACCTACTATGTTGTGTGCCAAAATTCACAAGAATATCTATGACCCACCCTTTAGACCAATTGTGAATGGTAGAAACGGACTTCCCCGGGCACTCACTAAAATCGCGGGAATTTTTTTGACCAAAAAATCTCAGGCATATTAAGCAGAACCACCCACCCCCAGTGGAACTCCCCCCACAAAGACCATTCAAAAAATGGGGAATCCCCGATGACCTTTCATCATTTCCAACACCAGTCAAAAATTTGACGGAACCACCCCTAGCAGGAAATACCACCCCTTTCCCGGAAAAGGCCAAAGAATTGCACCCCCCTTTTCCCAAACCAAAATCTCAAAAATGGGAAGCCAAAGGGATAACCTATGCTAAAACTCCAAAAAACATTTAATCTGAAAGCTTCCAACAATAGGGAATACCCTTCCTTTTATGAAAGCAAACAGCATATCATAAAAACCTCCTGCAAGACTCTAAATCAAAGCCAGTAATCCGAATTTTCCCAAAAGGAAAGACAATTTTTAAACCCAGACCTTCCGAAAATATGTGGTAAAAATTTGATTTATCGAAAAAAAAGATTGTCAAACTAAAGCCAACATTCTGGAATCCAACCTTTTTCGGGCCTTCCATTACAAATCTGACGCATTTCACAGAAACAGTTTTATATTTTTTTTTCCCTTTTGGGATTTTAGAGGAAAAAAATAAAAAACCCTAAGGAAACCACCATTAAGTTGGGTTTTAAAACTTTTCTAAAAAGTTACACACCCCCCCTTTCCAGCAGAAACAGCCTAAACACCTGTTAAAACCTTTCCTCGGAAATTTTTCAGAAGGATTTAGAATAACCTTTAAGGAAAACCCTTCCAACTTAAAATGGTGTAAGGACAAATCCCTTTACCAAGGGGACCAGGGGTTTTTTAAACCGGCAAACCTCCTCCTTTTTTCCCAACCCCCAAAAAAAGAGGGAAAAAAACTAAACCTTATGCATAAAACCTCCTATCTTACAAAAAAAATCAAAAAGACTACCAATTTTTTGTGCCATGCAACAGGAAAAAAAACTTTTCCAAACAACAACCCAAAGGAAAGGGAAATTGCAAAAATTTGATTTCCATGGAAAACCAATTACAGAACAAAATACAAGGGGGAACGCCACTAAAGCCTTCACAGGAGGGAAAAAGCTTTTTTAAACGGACCTCCTGATAATTTCCCAAGCTTATTTTTTTTAAACCAAATCCCGACATTTGCCCTCTTCTCAAGGGCCAAAAAACCCAAAACACCCCTCCTCCCAGTTGGCAGGTTTTTCCCCCCCCTTTTTGACTCGTGCATCCATAAAGGGAATATAATTTTGCCTCCAAAAATTAGTTTCCAAACGGTGCATCTGATCAGGTTTCCCCTTTTCCCCCCTTTACCCCTATTTTCCCTCCAAATGCTAGTTTACTTTTAGGGTGATTTGTTTTTTTAAGACATATACATTTTGTTTTCCCTTTATTTTTTAAAACTTGGCATCTATCCTTTTCCTCGGGGCTCTGGTTCAAAAACACGGGAAAAAAAATTTGGTGATTTTTATAAAGAAACAAATCCCCGGGGTGGGGAATCACAAGGGACCCGGATTTTAATGGCCGAGAGGGCTCCGGGGGACGGCAAACATGAGAATGCCCTTTCGGCTTCTTTTTTAGGCAAAATGTTTTTTCGTGATCATAAACGAAAAAAATTTACCCCCCCAACGAAAAAGTTCGAGAAAGAAAAACACGAGCCTGCAGGTGCTTTCATTTCCCAAATTAATTGGGGTTTGAACAAAATGTATTTCTGAAAAATTTGTCCGAGGTTTAATTTATCCCAGGAACATTAGTTTCGGGAGATACCACAGGGGTTTTTCATGGCTTCTCTCACAGTGGAGTGTTAACTAAATGTCCCCCCAACAATCCCAGGCTTAAAGGGTGGATCCAAAAGGAAAAATTTTGGACCACCTTTTTCCCCTCTGAACCATAGTACCCCACCCCTTTTAGGGCTTTTTATAAAGGTCCAACATTGGGTCCCAGAGTATTTGATACAAACCAAATTGGGGCCCCTTTTTTTAAAAACACCAATTGCCCCCCTCCTAAAGTTTTTTAAATTTTTTTTTTTTTAAATTTTTTCCAAGCCACTGGTTTCCCAAGAGGTTTTCGGGGGGGGGAAAAAAATGCCCCAGTGCAGCTTTAATCTTTCTCAGAAAATGTATTATAATAAAAAGGGGGGAAAACCGATCCCCCCCCTTTTCGAACCCTGGTTAACCCAACGGGAATCTAAATGTTTGCCCGGAAATCATTCCCCGCCCATGAGTTGTCTAAACCCCAAGGGGAAGCCCCTGGGGGGCCCTGGATTGTTTGCCCCCCGGACCTATTTGTCCCCGGGGGCAAAAAAATTTTTTTTCCCAGAGGGCCCCCTAATTTTTAGTTTTCAAAATTAATTCTCCAATTTTGCCCAAATTTGAGAAAAAAAGTACTTTGCCTTTGTCCCCTCTTTTTTCTCCTCACTTTTTACCTTTTGGGGTTTTACCACCCCAAATCTTTTTCTAAGGGGCCCTTTAGAAAAAATATCAAGGGACCTTGGCCCCATTTCTTTCCTGGTTACTTATTTCCCATCGATTTTGGGTTTTTAAACCCCCCCAAAAAATTTTCTTAAAAATAAAATTTCAGGCAAAAAAGGGTTTTCCTTTTCGTCCAGGAATCTTAATCATCCATTATTCCCTTGACCTCCCCATTTTAAGCATTTGGATTTAAAATTTCTATAAGGTTTAATCCTTTCGTCCCCCCCTTTAAAAACCCTTTCAACCTTTTTTTTAAAAACCTTTTTTTTAAGAGTCATTAATTTATTTAAATTTTTAAAATTTTTTCCCTTTACCTTTGGGGCCATTTGCAAATTTTTTTTAAAAACCTTTCCCTGGACCCTAGAAAAGGAACTTGAATTACCTGGTTAAATCCAAAACCGCTTAGGCAAATGTTCCGGATACACGCTTTAATATCTTTAAACGTTAAAACTCTTATAAAAACCCTTTTCGTCTACACCACTGGTTGGACTTCATCAGAAGACAAAAAGACAAACATTAGCAATTGTATTGCTCCTAATATATATAAATACAAATACAGAGCCCTCCAAATTTTCAAGCTGATCTTCCTTATACAAATATTTAAAGTGACAGGCTCCTTACACTAATACTCCAAATAAATGAGCATAAAAACGAATTACACATATTGTAAAGAGGTTGTCTATGCCCAATAACTAAATCTACATATATGACCCTAATTAAAAAATCATAATTAAATTATCAATAAACTATTGCATATCAAAAAAAAATTTTTTTTAAAAATACTAATATGTTATGTATATTACCAAAACTAATAATCAAACCTATAAATCATGATGAAATTTAAACTATGAATAAAACAATGCAAAAATGCACAATAATGATATACAGTCCAGCACTAAAATCTCCCAATAGGAAAAAAAAGTGACTGACGGTAATAAAACTAAACCTAACTGATTGATAAACAATACTATGGTGCTTTTAAATACCATAATAAACAATATTAACTAATAATACAAAAATAATGGTAAAAAAGCAGCTATCACTAACTATATTACCTTTCTAAACTTTTAAGCTTTAATATACAGATTAACGAACATTTCTCGTTAAGGCCTGGATATGTAAAGGCATTGAGCTTAAGTTGCCAAAGGAGTTCATTTTTTTCTAACAATAAATTAAAAGGGCCTCCTCTGATTTCCTGTTTGGTTTGGTCAATTACCCTAAAAACAAGTTTATGCTCAGGATGGTCCATAATATGTCTAGCCAGAGCGTTTTCTTCTTTATGTAGATTGATACTTCTCATACGTTCATAAACTCTGTCTCTTAACCTGCGCTGTTTTCCCTATATAGAAACAGGGACAACCTTGGCAGGTTGCTAGATATACAACTCCTTTTGAGCTACAATTATATTTGCCTTTGATAAATATATTAACCCCATGAATTACTGTTTTTGAACCCGGAATCATATGATAACAAAAGGGACAATTACCACATTGCATCATGCCTACTTTGGAACGCGATGCTATATTAAAATTGTGCCTGTTAAATAATTCCTTAAAATTGGTACTTTTTTTCCATATTACTTTGGCAGCATTACAAAATTTAGACATTAATGTGTGGTCATCACTTAAAATAGCCCAACTGAGCAGCATTTGACTAACATAAGATCAAATAAAATTAAGAAGCTTCGCAGAGACCAGTTACAATATGAAGCAGGAACAGCGTATCCTTTACCACCGGTCTCACAGGTATGGGCTAATCAACAAATGACCAAGTCTAGAATTAATGTCGACTTAGGTGTGCAGCAAAATAATGATGCACCTGTTGAGGAGGAACAACAACAAGGAGAAGAGTATAATACTCATACAGGAGACCATCAGAATGACAGTATTAGAAGGAGTGAAAGAATTAGGGAACGAAATAATAACAACAACAATAATAACAATATCAGCAATAATGAGGCAAGAAATAATCAGCAACCCTCTACTACTAATTCAAAACAGGGTTTTCCTCGGCGTAATCAGAGGAAACAATGGAACAGGAGGAAGAACCACAATTACAGGAGATAATACCATCAAACTTACAGCATGATGCACTGACAATAGTGAAGAACACGCAACAGGATTTTGTAGTATATAACTTTTCATCATTCCACGTCACAGAGGAACTGGCTAATATTTTTTCTAAGGGTTTAACTTTTGTACCCACCTGTAGAATGAATATAGCACAAGTAATTTGTGACGTGAAGTTATTTGTCAGGAAGTTGAATTTAAACCAAATTTTAGGTACTCAACAGCTAACAATTAATTTTAGAGTAGCTAGTTGTTATAATAGGTTCATAGGTTCATAGGTTCATAGGTTCATACTAGGCTATCTGCCCGAGGGCATTTACAAGCCTAGCCCATAGTTTTGTGGCTTAAGCCACCCCTTTAGTATGGGGAACTATACCCATTATTTTGCTGTGCCTCTGTTGAGCAGTGACACTGAGGTAATCCCTGGGGTATATCTGCAATCTCCCATCCATTGGTCAAGATTTCTCTTGAACAAGGCCAGCGAGGTGCTCTGCCTCACATATACCGGGATTTTATTCCATAGCATAATCCACCTCTAAATAACACATTACACACATTTGAAAAAATGTGTGAATTAGATCTGAGGAAATTAAACAAAGAAAAGAGGAATTATATATATAATATGAATAAAGATGAGAAGGATAATATATAGACTTATTGTCGGCTAATGTTAGGGTTATGAATCCGGATAAGGGTGGGGGGCTAGTGATTCTGGACACACCGGACTATAACAGTAAAATTAAAATACTTTTATCAACAGACACCTATGAGGTATCATCACTTAATGAGTATAATAAATCTATTCAATTTATTAAAAGCTTTTTAAATGAATTATTCATTGAGGCTAGAATAGATTTACAGAATTTTAATTATCTAACAATAGAAGCTCCAAGAGTACCTACTATGTTCGGTGTGCCAAAAATTCACAAGAATATCTATGACCCACCCTTTAGACCAATTGTGAATGGTAGAAGATCCTCCACTTATGCTTGCGCCAAATTGGTTGACGGCATTTTGAAAAAATATGTAGTAATGGATGAGTGGATATTGAAGGACTCGTGGGCATTTCTAGAATGAATTAATTTAGAATTCCAGCAAGAATATAATTTCATCACTGTTGATGTGAGAGAGTTATATACTAGCATACCACATCAGTTAGGTATTGACTGGGTAATAGCAAATATGCAAAAAAAGAATGCCCCAATTGATGAAATATCTTTAGTGCATGAATTATTGGATATCATCTTATTTTATAACTTTATTCTCTTTGATAACCAGTACTTTGTACAAAAGAAAGGAGTTGCAATGGGATCTCCTTGCGGCTCCAGTTTTGCTAATCTGGTGATGTCAACTTGGGAGAATGAGTTAGTGTTTGGAAACAATTTTCTTAAAAGTGTAATTAAATTTTATGTTAGATTTATAGATGACATCTTTATGATGATTCAGGGAAACGAGGTAGCAGTTAAAATAATAAATATTTTCAATGAAAGTACACAATTTTTGCAATTCACGCATTGCTACAATTCAGATCACATATCATATTTGGATGTAACGCTGAGTAAGAACATGCAGCATAAAGTGTATGAAGCTAATATTTACAGAAAATCTACATATTCCAACAAATTCCTAGACTTCTCTTGTGCTCATCCTTTGCATCAAAAAAAGTCAGTCGTCAAAGGTCAGTTAGGGCCGCACGAATGATAACCACTGAGGATAGTTTTGAACAGGAGTGTTTGTTTAAAACATATGTTTTTTAACAGGGCATATCCTGTTCATCTTGTAGAATCATTAATTGAAGAAGTTGGGTTTAAAAGAACAACTGGTCATTTCAAACCCATTTTGAAGCAGCAGATTTTCAGCAATGCTGATAATGGTGCTCCATCAATGGTTACTGTAAGGCGGAATTTGGTGACACAAACGGACAACGTGGAATTTAATTTAGCATGTATTTTGAGATTTTCACTTGACTTTATTGCTATCAAAGAAATTCTAATGAAGAACTGGGCTATTTTAAATGATGACCACACATTAATGTGTAAATTTTTTAATGCTGCCAAAGTAATATGGAAAAAAGGTACCAATTTTAAGGAATTATTTAATAGGCACAATTTTAATGTAGCATCACGTTCCAAAGTAGGCATGATGCAATGTGGTAATTGTCCCTTTTGTCATCATATGATTCCGGGTTCAAAAATAGTAATTAATGGGGTTAATATATTTATCAAAGGCAAATTTAATTGTAGCTCTAAAGGAGTTGTATATCTAGCAACCTGTCAAGGTTGTCCCTGTTTTTATATAGGGAAAACAGAGTGCAGGTTAAGAGACAGAGTCTATGAACATATAAGAAGTATCAATCTACATAAAGATGAAAACGCTCTAGCTAGACATATCATGGACCATCCCGAACATAAGTTTGTTTTCAGAGTGATCGATCAAACCAAATAGGAAATTAGAGGAGGCCCTTTCAACTTACTGTTAGAAAAAAATGAACTCCTTTGGCAGTTCAAGCTCAATGCCTTTACATACCCAGGCCTTAATGAGAAATGTTCGTTAATGTGTATATAAAAGCTTAGAAAGGTAATATAGTTAGTGATAGCTGCTTTTTTTACCATTATTTTTGTATTATTAGTTAATATTGTTTATTATGGTATTTAAAAGCACCATAGTATTGTTTATCAATCAGTTAGGTTTAGTTTTATTACTGTCAGTCACTTTTTTTTCCTATTGGGAGATTTTAGTGCTGGACTGTATATCATTATTGTTGTGCATTTTTGCATTGTTTTATTCATAGTTTAAATTTCATCATGATTTATAGGTTTGATTATTAGTTTTGGTAATATACATAACATAACATACATATTAGTATTTTTAAAAAAAAAAAATTTTTGATATGCAATAATAGTTTATTGATAATTTAATTATGATTTTTTAATTAGGGTCATATATGTAGATTTAGTTATTGGGCATAGACAACCTCTTTACAATGTGTAATTTGTTTTTATGCTCATTTATATAGAGTATTAGTGTAAGGAGCCTGTCACTTTAAATATTTGAATAAGGAAGATCAGCTTGAAAATTTGGCGGGCTCTGTATTTGTATTTATATATATTAGGAGCAATACAATTGCTAATGTTTGTCTTTTTGTCTTGATGAAGTCCAACCAGTGGTGTGGACGAAAAGCGTTTTTATAAGAGTTTTAACGTTTAAAGATATTAAAGCGTGTATCCGGAACATTTGCCTAAGCGGTTTTGGTTTTGTTTCAGTGCGTTTTGCAAGTTTAGCAGTTCTGTGTGTAAAATACCCATATATCATTTTTCACAGAGTATCACTCAGGACTAATCCTTCCTTTTTGTCTAAAGTGGTATCAGATTTTAATATAAATCAGTCCATTGATGTACCAGTTTTCTTCTCAAATTTCTCAAACGAGGTAGAATATTTACATTTGTTGGATGTACACAGACAATTATGTTTTTACTTGGATAGAACAAAATCTTTTAGAAAATCTGACCAATTGTTCCTATCCTTTTCGGGCCCTAGACTGGGCAAACCAGTTTCGAAAGTTACCCTGTCAAAATGGTTGAGAAATTGCATCACTTTTATTTATCAACAGAATAAGCTGGACATGTCAAAAGTTAGGGGGCATTCTACCAGATCAGTAGCTTTTCATTCCAGAGTTTCTATGGATGACATATGTGCAGCCGCAACTTGGGCTACTCCCCCATACCTTTATCACTCATTACAAATTAGATATGGTCTCCAGGGGAAAGAGCATCTTTTAGCTCTATGGTACTCAGGAATATCCTTCTCTAGGGCCGCCCAAGGTGTAAAGTAGCTAGAGACTCTGTCCCAATGGTCAAGAATGAATGAAGATTGACAACATCAGATAAAGAAGTTACATTCTTATCATAACATTCCATCTGTGTTGTTGATCTTCATTCATTCTTGACATCCCGGCCACCTTCCCCCCTCTCCTAAGATTCCTGGAGGTTCGGAACTAGTCTTGGGATCCTGGTAAGGTTGTTGCTCAGACAAAGCATCAGTCATATTCTCCAAAGCTTCTGTCATTTTTTACTCTATAGGCAAACTCAATCTGAGGGGAAGGAAAGAGAGCCATTATGGGTAGCCTTGGCTTGAGAGTTTCTGGCTGGCGCAAGCTTGATATAATGGCCATGTCGATTTTTCATAAGGATATGGTAAGCTTGAGAACCATTCCCTTTCTTCCTTTATGCCAAAAGTGGTGATAGAATTGCTCATCACTCAGACCATGCAGTTTCATGCCTTCATCCTAAACCACCAACATAGGTGACAGAGAATCTTGTACATCCTGGATGTAAGCAGGCAAGTAAGGTACTACTTGCATAGTATCAGGGACGTTTTAAAACTAACCAGCTCATCTCTTTTGCTAAAAAGGATGAGCCTGTGTCCAGACTCTCTCTAAATGTCCGTCTCATTGTAACCAGTTTGTTTATGCCTCTCAAGTTAAAGACCTGGTAGTCTCAGTCAAGGCTCATAGCACCAAGGAACTGCCACTGCTATTGCCTAAAGGGATTTACATTTCAAGCTTGAAAGCAGCCACCTTGAACACTGACTCAGTGTCTCAAAACACTACAGACTAAACATTGACTCTAGAGCTAGGCCAGGCATTGCTACAGCCATCTTGCAGGGCATGTTGTCCCCAGCCACACCTCACAGACCACCTCCCTGTCTGTCTAAAGCTCTAGGAATTGTCCCAGTAGTAAGGAACTACTGCAACAGGGATCTAAATGACAAAAGTAGTGCAGTAGTGTGTGCTGTTACTGTAACAATGCCACTGTTGGAGTATTGTCTCCCTTCTACCATCCCCTTTGCTGTCCCTTCTCTTTTATGGACATCTTGGGTTGCAGTGGGATACAATACCAATTTTTCTCTCTCCCCCACCTTTTTCTATAAGGCTTTGGGTCTGCTCAGGTCTAGGTAGTAGATGGGGAGAGCCTTATTACTTCCCCAACCGCTTCTTTCCTTACTTGATTTGTCACGGAGTCTGGTGGGTCACAGTAAACAACCTTAAATAAGTATTTATTAGGCTGTTGACTTGCCAGGATCTTAAAAGCTTTAGTGTTATATCCCTTGGTTGTTTTAGAACTTATGTTCTGCATACGAATAACACTGAGACGGGCTGTGCAAAGATTTGTTGGGACATTTACATGTTTACCCTATCCATAAGGGACAGCTGTGTTGAACTGAGGGGTGATTTTGCAGTTACCCATCCATTCATCCAAATTACATTTGAATAGAGTAAGAGTGGAAGGTGGTTCCATAGAAGTGGTATTGTCTGATACAAACCTATACCTTTACCTTCAATGTATTTTGCAAAAAAAAAGCTTGATATCTCCTGACTAAGTGCTTTGAGTACCGCTTGACTTATGAATGTGTAATAAGTCAGACAGAATAGGGTCTGTAAAGGTTCTATATGTGAGGCAGAGATTTTCTCAATAACTTGTTCGATGCCAAGAACAGGAACAATGCGAGACAAGTGTGCATAGTTTTGAAGATTTAGGCCCTTATGTGTGTGTATATATATATATATATATATATGTATATATGTATATATATGTATGTATGTGTGTGTATGTATACACATATATATATATATATATATATATACACATATATATATATATATATATATATATATGTGTATGTATATCATCATCATCATCTTTCAGCTTTTCCCGTTAGGGGTCGCCACAGCGAATCATCTCTTTCCATTTCTTCCTATCCTCTGCATCTTGCTCTGTCACACCAACCGCCTGCATGTCCTCTCACCACGTCCGTAAACCTTATCTTAGGCCTTCCTCTTACCTGGCAGCTCCATCCTTAGCATCTTTTTCCCAGTATACCCATCATCCCTCCTCAGCACATGTCCAAACCAACGCAATCTCGTCTCTCTTGCTTAGTATCCAAACTGTCCACCATGAGCTGACCCTCTAATATACTGATTCCTAATCCTATCCATCCTAGTCACACCAAGTACAAATCTTAACATCTTTAACTCTGCCACATCCAGCTCTGACTCCTGCCTTTTTGTCAATGCCACTGTCTCCAACCCATATAACATAGCTGGTCTCACTACCCTCTTGTAGACCTTCCCTTTCACTCTTACTGGTACCCGTTTGTCACAAATCACTCATGACACTCTTTTCCACCCATTCCACCCTGCCTGTACTCTCTTCTTCACCTCTCTTCCACATTCACCATTATTCTGAACTGTTGATCCCAAGTACTTAAACTCGTCCACCTTTACCAACTCTACTCCCTGCATCCTCACCATTCCTCTACCCTCCCTCTCATTTACACACATATTCTGTCTTAGCCCTGCTGACCTTCATTCCTCTGCTCTCTAGAGCATATCTCCACCTCTCCAGAGTCTCTTCAACCTGATTCCTACTCTCACTACAGATCACAATGTCATCTGCAAACATCATAGTCCATGGGGCCTCCTGTCTGATCTCATCTGTCAACCTGTCCATCACCACTGCAAATAAGAAAGGACTCAGAGCTGATCCTTGATGTAATCCCACCTCCACCTTAAACGGATCTGTCACTCCCACTGCAGTCCTCACCACTGTCACACTACCCTCGCATATATCCTGTACCACTCTTACATACTTCTCTGCCACTCCCAACTTCCTCATACAATACCACAACTCTTCTCTAGGCACCCTGTCATATGCTTTCTCCAAGTCTACAAAGACGCAATGCAACTCCTTCTGACCTTCTCTGTATTTCTCCAATAACACTCTCAGAGCAAACATTGCATCTGTAGTGCTCTTTCCTGGCATGAAACCATACTGCTGATCACTAATCATCACCTCCCTTCTTAACCTAGCTTCTACTGCTCTTTCCCATAACGCCAAGCTGTGACTGATCAATTGTATCCCTCTGTAGTTACTGCAGCTCTGCACATCACCCTTATTCTTAAAGATAGGTACCAAAGCACTTTTTCTCCACTCCTCAGGCATCCTCTGACTTTCCAAAATTTCATTAAACAATCTAGTTAAAAATTCCACTGCCATTTCTCCTAAGCACCTCCATGCTTCCATTGGTATGTCATCTGGGCCAACAGCTTTTCCATTCTTCATCCTCTTCATAGCTGTCCTTACTTCCTCCTTGCTAATCTGTTTCACTTCCTGATTCACTATCCCCACATCATCCAGCCTTCTCTCTCTCTCATTCTCTTCATTCATCAGCCTCTCAAAATACTCTTTCCAATTACTCAACACACTCTCCTCTCTTGTGAGTACCTTTCCCTCACTATCCTTTATAACCCTTACTTGCTGCACATCCTTCCCAGCTCTGTCCCTCTGTCTAGCCAATCAGTACAGGTCCTTTTCTCCCTCTTTAGTGTCCAATCTCTCATACAACTCTCCATACGCCTTATCCTTAGCTTTCACCACCTCTCTCTTTGCCATGCGCCTCATCTCCTTATACTCATGTCTACTTTCTTCATCTCTTTGACAATCCCACTTCTTCTTTGCCAGCCTCTTCCTCTGTATACTCTCCTGTACTTCCTCATTCCACCACCAGGTCTCCTTGTCCTCCTTCCTCTGTCCAGATGTTACACCAAGCACCTTTCTGGCAGTCTCCCTTACTAGTTCTGCTGTAGTTACCCAGCTGTTCGGTAACTCTCCACTGCCTCACAGTACCTGTCTTAACTCTTCCCTGAACTCCACTTCACAATCACCCTTTTTTAACCTCCACCATTTAATCCTTGGCACTGCTTTCACACTTCTCCTCTTCTTGATCACCGTCATCCTACAGACCACCATTCTATGCTGCTTAACTACACTTTTCCCCTGCCACCACTTTACAGTCTCCAATCTCCTTCAGACTGGCCCTCCTACATAGGATATAATCCACCTGTGTGCATCTTCCTCCACTCTTGTACGTCACCCTATGCTCCTCCCTCTTCTTAAAATACGTATTCACCACAGCCATGTCCATACTTTTCGCAAAATCCACAATCATCTCATCTTCTGCATTCCTCTCCTTAACACCATACTTACCCATCACTTCCTCATCCCCTCTGTTCACTTCGCCAACATGCCCATTAAAGTCCGCTCCAATCACTAGTCTTTCACCCTTTGGTACACTCACCACAACTTCATCCAACTTACTCCAAAATTTCTCTTTCTCATCCATCGCACACCCAACTTGTGGAGCAAATGCACTAACAACATTCATCATTACACCATCAATTTTGAGCTTCATGAACATCATTCTGTCAGACACTCTCTTCACGTCTAAAACACTCTTGGCATATTGTTCCTTTAGTATAACCCCTACCATCCACACCATGATAGAACAATTTTAACCCATTTCCTAAACACCTGGCCTTACTTCCCTTCCATCTGGTCTCTTGCACGCACAATATATCAACCTTCCTTCTCTCCATCATATTAGCTAGCTCTCTTCCTATTCCAGTCATACTGCCGACATTCAAAAGTTCCTACCCTCACTGCTACACTCTTAACCTTCCACCTCTCTTCCTGCCTTCGGGCATGCCTTCGCCCTCCTCTTCTCCTTCGGCCAACAGTAGCCCAATTTCCGCCAGCACCCTGTTGGCGGTCGTTGTTAACCCGGGCCTCGACCGATCCGGCATGGAAATATGTAATTTTTGTGCCATAAGTGATGTGGCAGAATTTTTACGCCGGACGCCCTTCCTGACGCAACCCTCCCCATTTATTGTGCATCCCCAGTGGCTGGGTTTTATTTATATATATATATATATATATATATATATATATATATATATATATATATATATATATATATATATATTTATGAGAAAGCGTTGTGGTTACTTGAGTGGTCTCAGATGTTTGGACAGTTACACATCAAAAGGAGCATTCTACTCTATGATCAGCCTAATGAATGCAAAGTGCAGTGGCTGATTACATTCCTAGACTTGGACACCATACCTTTGCATATAAGCTGTGAGATGAAAAAGTACTTCCTTACAGTAGTGGGTACATGATGATCCAAGGACATCTCATTGTCGACATAGGTTCCCAAATCCCTAACTGTGATCAATTTTCAGGAGGCTGTTGTCCGTATGGTAGTTATGAGGGGTATGCTTGCCAAAGGATACAGCTATACATTTCTTAGCATTTAGTTTCATTCTGTGAATTTGACACCAGCTCTTTGTTTGGGACAGGTCATCTTGGAGGATCTTCTTGCCCTCTGAAGAGTTTATGATGGCACCATGTATGCAGTTATATGCAAACTTGGTCAGCCACAAGACCTTAACATAAGCTTTGACCTCCAAGGGGTAAATGCCAAAGAGGAGGTACACCATTTATAATGGTTCTTTTGGTGGAGGTGCAGACACACACGCTTACTTCCTGGCTTCTGTTTGTAAGTCAATTTCCTATCCAATGAGTGTCATAGGTGTTGACTTTCAGCAGAGTGCATCTGTGATACTTTATTGTGGGATGGTGTTAAATTCCTTTGCGAGTTGTAAATAGTGTTCACTGATTTGCCTTCATCCATTGCTTCAATAACTTTTTCAAAGAACTCAATCCACGTGAGTAAGTATGATATGCCATTGTTAAATCCAAACTTGACTGAGTTGAGAGTCTCTAATTTGCTGTATTCTTATCAATTCCATGATGATCCTTTAAGTAGCCTTACAGATGAGACTTGTCAGGCTTATGGGGTTTTTGTGCAAGGGAATGACTGATGATCAACATTGATCACTGTTGCAGCTACTGTTAAGCTATTTTGGTTATATCCTTCTAAGAATATGACCTGCTGGCCAGCTTGACAAAGGTAAAGGGGACCTTCCGTGCTCTCTGTCTAGAGCTCAAGCAGAGTGTAATGTATTTATCCTTTGACTGGGTTAGTCTCACTAGGCTACTGACCTGTTTTTAAGATAGACCTGAAGTGATATTTCTACTACTTGTGGAAATTTGGCCAGAGCATCAGGGATGGTCTTGTACTCTTTTCCATGGGTGCTGTAATGTTTTTTTTTACATCGTGAGCCACCACCATCTCAAGCATATAGATCCCCTGGTTTTAACTTCTCAGCTGACAAACAACACACTTAGGAATGCAGCACCCCCTAATACTGCACCACAGTTTAGCAATCCAGTCACATGGAGTGGGAATAAAATCCACTGCATTCTGATTTTCTTGCACCAAAGACAAATGTGATACCTGTTACACCACTGACACACTAAAAAGCATTTTCAAAGCTTTTTTGCTGCTGAAGTGTGCTTTATGCAAGCTTCATGCTATTGACTGCTAGTGATCTTTCAAGGCTGAGCAGATGAGTCCCCTTCTGGGTTATCGGATCCACTGCTGGCTGATTCCCAAGACTTCAGCACCGCAAGCTCTGCCTCCTCTACCCATAACCCCCACATTACTAGAACTGCTCAGATGTAGTTTGCCGCCTTTTCAAACAGCAGCTTGGTTATTTGCTCCTTCCTGTATCCTTTTTTTTTTTTTTTATTCCCCCAAACTGCACTGCAAAGATGCATCCTTTGCCGTTTTTTGAACTTAACCACCACAGAGGCTGGACTGTTGAAGCCCCTTCACCAGAGGAGTCTCTATTTTTGAAGGCCTTCAGGGTGAGCCTAATCACGTCATGGGTGGTTCCCTTCTGGATGCACTTACTGATTTGGTGTCCCAGAGGGTGTGAAAGGAACCCTGTATGGTGGAACCAATCCACAGAAAGCCCAACAAGATTCTCTTTCCCCATAAAGATCAGCTTTACTGGATTAAGGGTCCTGCTGTGAATGCTATCGTGGTAGTTGCTGCCACAAAAAGCACATTTCTGAGGAGAGTTCCTCTGCCTATCTCCCAAATACTCTCTGGCATTGGACAGCTTAAAGAAGCATGCTTATGCCTCAGCCACCTTTGTGCTGAGGGCATGGTTATTTGGCCCACTTCATCAGGCTTCATCAAGACATTGTGTCAGAAGTGTCAAGAGTAGTAAAGACACAACAGTCTGTAGAAGCTCAGAAGGTTTTGGAGACTCAGCTGTCCACCCTTCAAGCTATTTACAATGTGTTCATGCATCTGCTTTCCAAAGCAACTAGCTGTCCTAGTCTGGCTTTACACCTGAAAGCTTGGGAGACAGCTGTATCCAGAGGCTGCTATGTTACATTTTCAGAAGTTCCCATTCTAATTCCCAGAAGACTTCCAGACTTTCCACCCCCATCAGAGAAGAGCAGCCGCCATTCAAAATTCAGAAACTGCTAGTAAGTCAAGTCATCCAAGAGGTCTCACCAGACCAATGAGGCTCCAAAGAAGAAAGATCTCAGGCCAGTTTTGGATTTGAGCAAACTGAATCAGTTTGTAAAGCAGACCAAGTTCCATATGTTCATGGTGCAGTCCATCTTACCTCTATTGAGGAAGAATAACAATGTGCTTGATCGATCTTGAGGATACCTGCCATCATATAAAAATTGCGAGGCAGTCCAAGAGATTCCTGCACTTCTATATGTGGGCCATTCACTATTAGTTCAGAGCAGCACTGTCATTTAGTCACATTGCCGCCTCCTTGTACGGCAGTGTTAACAGTCTGGCTCATGTTGCAGAGGTTCAGGTCTTTCCTTACCTAAAGTTGACTCCTGAGCTCCCCCATAATCAGGGCAAGGGATACCTTATTCCAGCTTTGCAGTTCCTTGTGTAACACATTCAGTTACCAGAAGTCCAGCCTATATCCATCTTAAACTTGGGAATTTATAGGATGAAATTTAGACAATCTTCCAAATTGACAAGCAGCTACAGTCCAGAATGTTGAACCTTTGGAATCTGGCTAGGTCTTCGATAATGTACAGAAAGGCTTCAGCAAATTATCCTTAGACTTTTGAGCAACATGGTAGTTGCCTTTTGTTTAACTCCCTTGGCCAGATATCACATGAGGGCACAACAGTGGACCCTAGTGGTCCATTGGTCATATTTAACACATCCAGTGGATTTTCCAGATGTTCTTCGTGTTTCACTGTTGCAGTCATTACATTTGGGTAATCTGCTGGCAGGTTGCCCTCAGTCGGCCTGAATTCCAAAGTCTTGGGTCCTGCATCGGTTGCTGTCTCCTCTTCCATGACGTCAGGTCGTCAGGGGTATAAAACAAGCATCCATCGCCATTTTCTTTAGTCTTTCTTGCTGCGCGGTGCCCGAAGCAGAAGCATTTCACAAGTGCCGGTCAGCCGACTCCTGAAATATTCAAGTTTGAGTTTCAGAACCGAAGTCTTCACTAAAGCTAAGTACCCTGTTGGGGAAACTTTTTTCTTGCTCCATACCGATGTCAGAAAAAGTTAATTGTATTACTTGTGGCAAGCAAATACCTCATAAGGATTTCCATTTATACTGTATTCCTTGCCTAGGCCCTGATCACAACGTGCCTGGCTGTCTGTTTTGTGCTAGATTTAACCAACGCACTATTAAGTATCTGTATATTTTTGCCTCAAAGTGTTTTGGAAACCGATTTAACTACCCAAAAATGTCGGATAGCAATCCGGCTACCGGAGTACATAAAAAACGCAAAGAAAAGGACAGAGAGAGACAGTCGAGGTCCAAAACCGACGACGAAGCTTCTCCTAAGCCAGTCACTGGTTCGCCAGTACTCAGTGAGGTGCTTTCACAGCCCTTGATACCGCTACTTTCGAGTCGCAGGCCCCTACAGACACCCATGTGGAGTCCGGCATGCAGCAGAATACTCAAAGTATTGGACCCATGGCTGTATCTCCCTCGGATGGGTCCGGAGCCGCTGAGCAGGCACCGGCTTCTGAGGGTGTATTCAGGCCTCAACATTTTTTATATCAAACCAACGACAGCTGCAAAACCAAAGACAAAAGCAACTTCTAAAACTAAAAAAAGATGCATGAGCCACATGCACAGGCCTCTTTGCCTAAAAAACAGATGATCAAAATGGCTGAAGACCTTATTACCTTGATCAGGAGTTCCCATCCCCCTAAAGATAGGAGGCCTAGGCAAGACACTGATTATAAATCTTCAGATCAGGTTTCTATTTCTTCTGATTCCTCTTCTGATCAGGAATTATCTATACCTCCCTATGAGGCTTCTGATGCAGAGGAGTCTATACCATCTGCATCACTTCCTGAGGATTATTCGTTTGGAGAAACCTTGCATACTTTGAGGGAGCATTTTCACTGGGAGAATCAAGATTTCTCAGAATCAAAAAAGAGGCTCAGGGATTTCCTTCTCCCTCGGCACAGGCCTTTAGCCAAAACCCCCCTGTTTTAGACATTGTGGATGATGTGTTTTTGGAGTCAAGCTTGACCCCTGACTCCTTATCTCTGGCTCCCAGCAAGCCGGACAGATATTACAGGGTCCCTGACTCTCACAAATTTTTATTTAGAATCCCTGCTGCTGATCCTGAAACTATTTCACAGGGTCCAAAGGGAGTTAAGGCCTCAACAGCAAAAAATCCTATCCCCTCTGACAGAGATTCAAGGGCACTGGATAGATGGGGGAAAAAGGTTTATACATCTGCAACCTTGGTAATTAGGGCCTTAAACTGCCAGTTTCATATGCTCAAGTATCAACAACATGTTATGGGATTGCTGAAACACAAAATGATTTCTGAATGTGCAGAAAAGAATTGCAGGAATTATTGCATGCAGCTGAACAGGTTGGAAAGCATACTTTGCAATGTGGTTTTGATTCCTTAGAGGCTTCCTGCAGGGCCGCAGTTACTGGATCTGTGCCTAGGAGGCATGCCTGGCTAAAGGAACAAAATTTGCCTGATCATGTTAAAGCTAAATTACTAGATGCACCTTTACAGCATGATACTCTGTTTGGTATTAAGACAGAAGAGGTTTTAAAGAAAATGGAAGACAAAGCTAAGTCTATGCAAACTGTAAAAGACTTACAAGTGCAGCCACCAAGATTCAGTAGACACTGGCCTACAAAAAATTGGTCCTTTCCGGCATCAGACAGAGCTCAAAGGGGCAAATCCAGATGCCCTAAGGGTTCCAGATACCAGGCACAAGATTCATACAGGTCAAAGCAATGGGGCGCTTCTACCTCCAAATCTGGAGGAGATAAAGTGCAAACCTACAGAAAACAGTCCCTATGACTTCCCTCTGCCTTCACCAAGCACTTAACTTTTGGCAGCACCCTTCGGGGGAAAATTAGCACTTTTTGCTCAAAATTGGCAGTTAACCCAGGGCAAGTGGGTGCTAAACATAGTATCACAGGGATACAGATTCCATTTCCATACTCTGCCGATGGCAAATGGTTGGCCAGATCTGCCAAAAAAATCAATGGGCAGAGGCACAGAAACAGGTTACATCCTTCATGGATATGGGGGCCATTCAGCCAGTACCAGAACAGGAAAAAGGACAAAGTTTTTACTCAAGACTGTTCTTGGTACCCAGAAAGGACAAGGCCTGGCGGCCAATACTGGATTTATAGATTCTGAACACATACCTGGACATTCCAAAATTCAAAATGCTGACTTTGCAGCAGCTTCTGCCCATGCTGGGCAAGAAAGCTTGGCTGGTGACAGTAGACCTAAAAGAGGCATATCCGCATGTCCCAATAAGGTAGTCGTGCAGAAGATACTTCAGATTCAAGGCTGGCTTAATGCATTACCAATTCTCTGCACTGCTCTTAGGCTTATCTACTGCGCCCAGGGTCTTTACAAAGTGCCTGGCACCAGTAATTGCATTTTGCAGACAAAGAAGTATACAAATATATCATTACTTGGACAACTGTCTCATTCAAGCAGAGGACAAGGACATTCTTCTTCAACACCTGGCATTTGTGAAAAGGCTTCTAACATGCCTAGGGGTACACAAACGAAAATAAATCACAAATGGTACCCTCAAAAGATAACATTCCTGGGTGCAAGCTTGAATACAACTGCCCAGATGGCGTATCTCAAGCCAGACAAGCAAAGGCAACTGACTACTTACTTCAAACTGATGGCAACAAAGACCCAGTTATCTGCAAGACACATTCTGCAGGCATTGGACTTCATGGCATCCTACTGATTCCATATGCAAGACTGCATATGAGGAAACTTCAATGGTACCTAAAAAGTTTATGGAGTCAACATTGTCACAGTCTGGAAACAATGGTTCCTCTCATTCCCTGCCTACAACAGGGGTTTCTATGGTGGACAAAGGCATGTCACCAAAACATGGGACGGGCCTTCACTCTACCCCCTGCCAGCCAAACAGAAGCATCAGATTATGCCTGGGGGCCCACATGGCGGGAAGATGCATTCAGGGCATATGGACCCCAAAACAAATGCATCTACATATCAACCAGAAAGAGATGCTAGCTGTTCAAAATGCCCTGACAGCCTTCAAGGACTTACTTCATCCAGGACAACTACTAATAAAGATGGACAACACCATGGTCATGTGGTATATAAACAAGCAGGGGGGCACGCACTCATACCCCCTTTGCAGATTAGCTATAGCACTGTGGGACACAGATTTGACTTGCCAATTACATCTTCAAGCTCAATTCCTGCCAGGAAAACAAAATACTCTGGCAGACTATTTAAGCAGAAACCTTCTGGATCCTCACGAGTGGAAACTAGATACACAAGTCTTCAGCATGATAACAAAGAAATGGGGGAGCCCAGACATAGATCTATTTGCCTCTCCTCAAAATTATCAATTGAAATGATTCTGCACAAGGACTTATCACAGACAAGCATGGAAAGTGGACTACCTATCCTTCATTTGGAAAAACCAGTTTATGCCTTTCCTTCCCAAGGTCCTCCTAAAAGTCAGACGAGAGAAACCAAAGATGATACTAATTGTCCCTGACTGGCCTCGCCAATACTGTTACGCAATCCTAAGGAACTTGTCTCAATACCCAGCTTAGACCTTACCTCAAATACCTCAATGACTGTCCCAGCAAAACAATCAGATCCTGCACAATCAACACCAGACACTGAACCTGGCAGCATGGCTGATCATGTAGTTATACAAACACCACCTTTCAGTAAAGCTGTGATGGATGTAATTTTGGAAGCCAGAAGGCCTAGTACTAGAAAATCTTATTCTGATAAATGGAAGAGATTCTGTTCTTGGAATCGAGCACAAGGAACTGATACAGCAGAACCAAATATTCCTCAGATATTACAATACTTGACTGAGATGCTTGACAAAGGCCTATCTTTCTCATCAGTTAAAATCCATGCCTCTGCTATTTCGGCTCATTACAATACAGAGCCACTAATCTCTTCTCATCCTTTACTAAAGCAGTATCTTAGAGGAGCCAAAAGTTTAAGGCCTCCTAGAAGATCACCAGTACCTGCATGGGACTTTAATTATGTGTTGGAAAAGCTCACCCTGCCTCCATTTGAACCAGCTGCTACTGCTGATATAAAGTTCTTATCATGGAAAACAGCTCTGCTACTAGCAAATTACTTCAGCGAGAAGAGTCTCAGAGCTACAGGCCCTCATGGCTGTGGAGCCTTTTATCATATTTTACCCAGACAGGGTGTCTCTAAGGACAAATGCAACATTTATGCCTAAGGTAGTTTCCAGTGTGGCTCTTAACCAAACTGTTCATCTGCCAACCGTTTATCCAAATCCGAAAAACAAGGGGGGGGAGAGAATGCTGCATTCCTTGGACGTACACAGACAGCTAAGATTCTACTTGAGCAGGACTAAAGCGCTAAGAAAAACTGAGCAATTACTAGTGACATATGCTGCAGGATCAGAAGGAAAGGCTATTTCAAAGTGGATAAGCCACTGCATTCGTTTCTGCTACTTACACCATGATAAACATGTGCCCAAGGGCATTAGGTCTCATTCCACCAAAGCTGCAGCTACTTCAGCAGCCTTTCTCAGAGGAGTACCAACCAAAGACATTCTAGAGGCTGCTACTTGGAGTTCTGTTCACACCTTTACAAAGCATTATCATTTGCCTCTCTACTCTTAAGTCCAGGGCAGGCTTTGCCACTGCAGTTCTGCAGGGCCTTATAGCCGCACCTAATGCTGTTTAGCTCCAACCACCCAACCATAGCTTTGGGATTCTACCCAAATGTAATGACTGCAACAGTGAAACATGAAGAACATAGTACAGTTGTATACACTTACCATAAATGTAGATGTTCGAGTGTTTTCAGTGTTGCAGTCCAGGTTACCCGCCCGCCCCTTTCATTCCTATCTTCTACAACCTATGTGGTGTATTTGCTTGTAGATGAAGGTAAAGTTTATATTGATGCATGTGTATATAGTTTTATATATATATATATATATATATTTGCTACCTTTTTGGGGGCACCTGACATCTGCGGCAAGAAAAACTAAAGAAAATGGTGTCTGCTGCTTGTTTTATAACCCTGACGACCTGACGTCATGGAAGAGGAGACAGCAACCGACGCAGGACCCAAGACTTTGGAATTCAGACAGACTGAGGGCAACCCGCCAGCAGATTACCCAAATGTAATGACTGCAACAACTGAATACACTGGAACATCTACATTTATGGTAAGTGTACACAACTGTACTTTTCCCCTGAAGTGAGTTTGTGTATCAGATCAGTCAGGAGTTGGTCTCCCTTGTTGTCCACCAAGAAACAATTTATTCTTCCCCCTCCTTTGGCTATAGTCACAATGGACACATCTCTACTAGGGTAGGTGGGAGGGATTTCGAAGAGAAGACCATTCAGAGGGCCTGGTCTGTGGCCAGGGTCCAACTTTCACATCAGTGTCTTGGAGATGAGGGTAGTCTTTTTGCACTGCAAGCTTTTCAGGACATTCTGTTCAAAGGTGTGATTTCCATCCAAATGGTCAGTATGTCCGTAGTCTAGTATCTGTACAAACAGGAAGGGGACCCAGTCGTACCCTCTGTTGGGAGGCCATTAGGTTCATAGGTTGGTACTAGGCTATCAGCCCTAGGGCCTATACAAGCCTCGCCATAACAATTCCCTGGATATTTCTTCCCACAATATTTACTTCTCTGGACCCCTGTCTAGCAGGGCGACTGACATGATCCCTGGGGTGAATTTTTTCCAGGGTCTGGTAATGAGAGATTTTGACTTGATGGTTTCTGATTGCAGTGCACATCCCGGGGAAATCCAACATCTTAATGGACACTTTGAGCAAGAACATTCGCCATTCTCATGGGTAGTCTCTGACTCCGAGGCTCACTGCTCAGATTTTTTGGAGCTGGGGCACTTTGTGTTGTAACCTGTTCTCCACCTCCCCATCAAACACCATGTTCAGCAGCTACTATGCCTTAGTTCCTCTTTAGGGACAGTCATCCAGGGATGCTGTCCTGTATGCTTTGCCCCCAGGTCTTCCACTCTTACACCATCAGTAGTTTCTTCCGAAACTGGCCTGTTGCAAATTGACTTTAATCCTCATTGTTCTCTTGTGGTCTTGCCAGATGTGGTTTCTCTTCCTTTGGCCTCTACTGAGGTGTCCTCCTTGAGTTCTGAATCCCATTCCAGATCTTTCCTCACCCGGCAGGTTTGAATCCACCCAACCTTTGAACTCTCAAGTTAGCCGCTTAGTTTCTCCAATTCCCGTGATGGCCAGGAATCCCAAGTTTTTAGACCATGTTGTCTACATCCTTACATCTTCCCAAAAGTTATCTACTCATAGGGTGCATGCATGCAAGTGGAAACTGTCTTATGGGCTGTCTGTCAGGGTCTGGATCCCTTTTCAGCACCCATGGATGCTATCCTGAACTTTTTTGCATATTTGTTAAACTCTGGGTCTAGCTACTCCTAAAGTGCAGTTGGCAGCTAGTTCTGATGCTCACATTAGCAGAGAGAGTACATCATTTGATGTCCTTAAGATCTCTAAGGCTTTTATTAAAGGGACTTTGTTAATGCATCTTAATGTGTGAGACCCTGTTCTGCATTATAACTTACAGTTTACGATTCACGTGCAGGCTGTGATTCCCTTTGAGACTTCTGCTACTGTTGATCTTAAACTGTTTTCATGGAAAACTTTGTTTTTGGTGGCCATTACTTCTGCCAAGCATATGTTATATAGGCCCTCTCTGTTGGTCCTCCTTACCTGGTTTTCCACAGACAGACCAGACCCTTTTTGCCTAAGCTGGTATCATAACATAATTTAAATTGGTCCATTCATTTGCCAGATGTTCATCGTGCATACAGCTGCAGTAATCACAGATGGGTTTTCTGCCGTCAGGCGGTCCCTCGGTCGGCCGAATTCCAAAGTCTAGGTCCGGCGTCGGTTGTTGTCGCTTTCTCTCCTGACGTCAGTGAGGCCGGAGTATATAAGACACAGCCGACGCCATGTTCCTCAGTCTTTTTTGCCGCGCGGTGCCCGAAGCAGAAGCAGTTCGCAAGTGCCGGTCGGCCAGCTCCTGAATTACGGAAATATTGGAAACCGAAGTCTTCATTAAAGCCAAGTACCCCGTTGGGGAAACTTTTCTTGCCTCAGACCGATGTCAGTAAAAGTTAATAATTGTATTTCTTGTGGGAAGCAAATACCGCATAAGGATTTCCATTCCCTCTGCATACCTTGTTTAGGCCCAGACCACGACGCCTCGGCTGCGCTTTGCGCTACTTTCAATAAACGCACTATTAAGCGTCGGGCGGAGTTCGCCCAACACTATTTTGGTAAAGCCTTTGATTATAAAATGTCGTCGGATACTCCGACTACCGTTTTGTCCAAAAAACGCAAGGACTGACACGCGAGGTCCGCGGTCCTCACGCCAAAACAGGCTACACGTGGTCCGGTTCTCAGCGAGACACCTTTGCAGTCCCTGACTACCGACGACACTCCTTTGGCGGTGTCCTCTGTACCCGAGACCGCTGGAACCTCGGCCCTTTCCCAGACTGCAACCACCGAAGCCTTTGCTAATGTTGAGCCTACTAATGTGGACAGGTCCACTTCCACCCATGGTGTCTTTAGACCCTCATCTTCTTTTTCTATTAAGGCCTTTACTAAATCCAAAGCAGCCAGGCATCCCAAGAGGCCTGTTGCACAGGGCCCATCTCCAGGTCCCATGCCTAAAAAACAGATGCTTAAAATGGCTGAGGATTTAATTACTCTTATCAGGGTTCTCAACCCTCCAGACAAGAGACCCAGAGTGGAGGAAGATTCTCCCTCTTCTGATCAGGGCTCCATTTTATCAGAACATTCTGATGTAGAGGAACACTCTTACTCCCCTTTTGAGGATTCGGATGCAGAGCAGTCCATTCCTTCTGTATCTCCTCCTGAGGATTTTTCCTTTGGGGAAACCTTGCACACTTTGAGGGAACACTTCCATTGGGAAGGCCAAGAATTTTCAGATTCCAAGAAAAGACTTAGGGAATTTCTTTTGTTACCTCAACACAGACCTCTGGCGATACCTCCTGTTTTGGACATACTTGATGTTTATTCAGAGGCTTGCCTTAACCCGGATTCTCTGCCTCCTGCACCAGTCAAACCTGATAGGTACTACAGAGTACCTAACTCCCACCAATTTCTCTTCAAAAGCCATAATGCTGACCCTGAAACCATTTCTCAAGGCCCCAAGGGATTGAAGGCCTCCACTGCCAAGAATCCACTTCCTGCCGAAAGAGAGTCAAGATCTTTAGAAAGGTGGGGAAAAAAGGTATATACCTCGGCCACCCTAGCCATGAGGGCCTTAAACTGTCAGTTTCATATGCTTAAATATCAGCAGTTCCTGTTATCACAATTAAGGAATAAAATGTCTCGACCTGAACAACCAGATTTTGAGTTGTTGCAGGATATGATGCATAGTGCAGAGCAAGTGGGTAAACACACCTTACAATGTGGTTATGATGCCCTAGAGGCCTCAAGTAGAGCGGCTGCTACAGGATCAGTCATTCGCAGACATGCCTGGCTAAGGGAACAGAACTTGCCTGATCATGTGAAAGCTAAAGTTCTAGATGCTCCTTTACAAAAGGATGTGCTGTTTGGTACTAATGCTGAGGAGATATTACGGAAAATGGAAGAAAAAGCCAAATCTATGCAAACTGTCAAAGCTTTTTTACAGGTCCAACCACCACGTTTTAGCAGAAATTGGCCTTCAAAAAACTGGTCCTTTACAGCCACTGACAAGCCCCAAAGAGGTAGATACAGACGCACAAGGGGCAGAGGGCAGTCACAAGGATCATATAGAGGCCGACAATGGCAAACTCCAGCACCAAGAGGTGGCGAAGACAGTGCACAACAATACAAGAAACAAACCCAATGAATCCCTCATTTCCATGCCAAGCATGTCTCAGCTGGCAGCACCTTTGGGAGGAAAACTAGCATTATTTGCAAGAAATTGGCATATTGTCACAACAGACAAATGGATCCTGGACATTATAAACAGAGGCTACAAATTTCAATTCCACACTCTTCCAAAAATGAGAGGCATGCCAAACCTGCCACACAATCAAAGGGCAGAGGCACAACTACAAATTTCAAAGCTCATAAGCATGAGAGCTATTCAAAAGGTACCTACTCACGAACAAGGTCAAGGTTTTTATTCAAGACTTTTTCTGGTACCAAGGAAAGGAACCGACTGGAGACCCATTTTGGACTTATCCATCCTAAACACATTTTTACTTGTACCAAAATTCAAGATGCTCACATTACAGCAACTTCTTCCCATGCTGGGCAAGGAGTTTTGGCTGGTAACATTGGACCTCAAGGAGGCATACCTGCATGTCCCAATCAGACAAAGCTGCAGAAGATACCTCAGATTTCTTGCAGGTTCAATCCACTATCAATTCTCTGCATTGCCCTTTGTGAATACTCTGGGCGCAGTAGATAAGCCAAAGTGCCTGGCATCAGTGATTGCCTACTGCAGACTTCAAGGGATACAAATTTACCCTTATTTGGACGACTGCCTGATCCAAGCGGACAGCAAGCACATACTTCTGGAACTTCTGGCATATGTAATACGGTTACTGCATTCTCTGGGATACACAATCAACAAAGAGAAATCCAGGCTAACTCCATCTCAGAAAATAACTTTCCTGGGTGCCAACTTGGACACAAACACCCAGATGGCCTATCTTACGCCAGAAAAACAGGGGCAACTAACTCAGTACTTCAAAATACTAGCAAAATATACCAGGCTTACTGCAAGGAAAATCCTGCAGGCTCTGGGCTTCATGGCATCTTGCATTCTTTTAATCCCATGTGCAAAGCTGCATATGAGAAAACTTCAATGGTACCTAAAAAACCTATGGTCTCAACACAGTCACAGTTTGGAAACAATAATACCAATAATTCCATGTTTGCAAAAGGAATTTCTATGGTGGGCCCAAGCATGTCAAGCAAACACAGGCCTCCCATTCTGCAAGCCTCAAGCAAAGCAAGTCATCACAACAGACACCTCAGATTATGCCTGGGGGGCGCACATGACTGACAGGTGCATTCAGGGCAAATGGTCCCAAAAGGAAAAGCACCTTCACATCAATCAAAAAGAAATGTTAGCAGTAATAAATGCAATTACAGCTTTCAAGGACTTCCTGCATCCAGGACAATTACTGATAAGAACAGACAACACCACAGTAATGTGGTACATAAACAAACAAGGAGGAACACATTCATACCCCTTGTGCAGACTAGCCATGACTCTTTGGAACTTGGCTCTGGAATGGCAAATCGAACTTCAAGCACAGTACTTGCCAGGATTGGAAAACACGCTGGCAGACAATCTAAGCAGAAATATGACAGATCCACATGAATGGAAGTTACATCCTCAGGTGTTTACAGAGATAATCTAAGCGTGGGGGAGGCCAGACATAGATCTTTTTGCCTCCCACAGGAATCATCAATTGGAAAAGTTTTGTTCGAGGACCTTTCATCCAAAGGCCTGGAGAGTGGACGCCCTTTCATTCAGTTGGACAACAATGGACAGTTTACGCATTCCCACCTCTGCCTCTTCTGCCCGAGGTGCTTTTGAAAGCAAGAGCAGACAGACCGAAGATGATACTGATTGCTCCAGATTGGCCAAGGCAGCACTGGTACCCACTCCTGAGGAGCCTAACACATACTCCACCCTGGTCCCTGCCTCTAATGCCTCTTCTGCTGACTCAGCACAGCTACAAAACTCTTCACAGTCAGCTGAAAACACTCAATCTCGCTGCATGGAAAATTCCTTAACACCACAACAGACCCTACTCTCCAAGGAGGTGCAGGATGTCATTTTGGAGGCCAGAAGGCCATCTACTAGAAAAGCTTACTCCGCAAAATGGAAGCGGTTTTGCTCCTGGAATGAGGAAAAAAAGGCCAGGACCCTAGAAAACTGAACTTGCCTCAGGTATTACAGTATCTAGCTGAGCTGCTGAACAGTGGACTATCATTTTCTTCCATAAAAATCCATGCTTCAGCCATTTCTGCAGAATTCAACACGGATCCTCCTTTATTTTCTCACCCACTCTTACGACAGTTCCTCAGAGAGGCTAAGAATATAAGACCACCAAGGAAACAACCAATACCAGCCTGGGATCTTAATTGCATACTAGAAAAATTAACATTGCCTCCTTTTGAACCAGCTGCCTCAACAGATTTGCAATATTTGTCCTGGAAAACTGCCTTCCTTCTGGCTATCACTTCAGCTCGTAGGGTTTCGGAACTACAGGCCCTCATGGCGGTGCAGCCCTTTCTCATTTTTCATCAGGACAGGGTTTCCCTTCGTACCAACCCGTCATTTATGCCTAAAGTGGTATCCAGGGTAGCTTTAAATCAAGCCATACACCTACCTACCTTTTACCCCAATCCTCAAAACAAAGGGGAAAGGCTGCTACACTCTTTAGACATCCATAGGCAGCTACGTTATTATTTGGACAGAACAAAGTCCTTCAGGAAATCAGAACAACTCTTTGTGTCCTATGCTGTAGGGGCTCAAGGGAAGCCAGTTACCAAGCAGACTATTAAAAAGTGGATAGGCCACTGCATACATTTTTGTTATTCCTATCATGGGAAATCTGTTCCTACAGGTATCAGATCACACTCCACCAGGGCCACAGCTACCTCTACAGCCTTCCTCAGAGGAGTTCCCACCAAAGATATTTTGGAAGCAGCCACTTGGAGTTCTGTACATACCTTCACAAAACACTACCACCTGCCTTTATATTCCAGAACTAGAGCAGGCTTTGCCACTGCTGTGTTGCAGGGCATTCTAGCTCAACCCAGTTCCTCCTAGTACCTACCACCCTGTGCGTAGCTTTGGGACTCTACCCATCTGTGATTACTGCAGCTGTATGCATGATGAACATAGTACAGTTTTGTACCTACCATAAATGTAGATGTTCGAGTGCCAATACAGCTGCAGTACAGGTTTCCCTCCCTCCTTCCCCACTTGGTAAAGGCATGGGGCCTAACACCCTCTTCATACAACCTGACTGGGTTATCCTTCTATGGTTTATTTGCTTGCAACTACTGATTTTGGATTATATTGCATTGCTTGTATATACATATAAACATAATTTATGTATTGCCTTCCTTCTGGGGGCACCTGACATCTGGGGCAAGAAAGACTGAGGAACATGGCGTCGGCTGTGTCTTATATACTCCGGCCTCACTGACGTCAGGAGAGAAAGCGACAACAACCGACGCCGGACCTAGACTTTGGAATACAGCCGACCGAGGGACCGCCTGACGGCAGAAAACCCATCTGTGATTACTGCAGCTGTATTGGCACTCGAACATCTACATTTATGGTAGGTACAAAACTGTACTTTTTTCCCCCCATATTTTCCAATGGGTGAATATCTTCTGCAGTGCTTTGATGAACATAGGCAGTTCAGGTTCTTTTGGATAGAACAAGGTCCTTTAGAAAATCTAATCAGTTGTTTATCTCATTTTCTAAGTCTTTGTTGGGTTGCTTCTGTTTCCAAGGTACTTTGTCCAAATGGCTTTCTGATTTAATTTCCTTTGGGTATGGTTTGAAGGGGATGTCATTGTGTTTCAAACCCAAAAGTCATTTATCCAGAGCTTTGGCTACTTCTACAGTCTTTCTGCAGACCTGCTTTGGACGACATTTGTGCAGCTGCAACTTGGGTGGGTCATCACACCTTTGTGTCGCACTACAAATTGGATATCCAGTGTAGGACTAGGGCTTGATTTGGTTTCATCATATTGCATGATATCCTTCCATGAGACCTCCCTAGGGTGTTATGTGGCTGGGGACTCTGCCCCACAGGTTGAACCCAAATGGAAAAGACAATATTGGATATGAAAGTTATGTACTCACTGTAATGATAGCCATGTTGTCTGTTTCCATCTGGTCCAACCTTTGCCCCCACCCCCTTGGTTTATTTTGTTATCACGGTGTGATTGACTAGGAAGTATGCCATTGCCTTCTTGCCTTGGGTTTTGGCCTTTTAGCATTTCTCCCTTAAAATCTAGATCTGAGTGTTTAGTGGATGAGAGAAGGGCAAATTATATCTGAAGCAGTTCCTGTAGTGTGGGAGGTTATGGGTAGAGAAGGCAGAGCTCACTGATCTGAAGTCTTGCAAATCATCTAGCATCAGATCTGAGTTGGATCTGATAACCCACAGGTTAAACCAGATGGAAACAGACTACATGGATCTATCATTATGATGACTACATAACTTAATTTTTTTTTTCTGTAAAACTGATGTGTATGCTAGGAAACTTATTTAGACTGTCATTCTGCACCAGGGGATTTTATTGGTGTGAATACTTGTGGAAACATGTACTTGCATCTGCTTTTGTGCTTTTGGGGACTGTCAGGGTGTTCCCCCTTCCCCACTCAAAACCACCTATGTTAAGTTGTCTATCTCGCCTTCATTCTTGCTGGATGGGTTCGGAGCCGACCTGCCCGACTGCCACTCTAAAAGCTCGAGTTGGTTCCACCGCTCGAGGCTCCCTTATATCCCACAATGCTAGGCGTGAGTTACCTCAGATCTCGCTTGCCGCTACAGCGATCGAGGTGTTGGTTTTTCTACCGCTTGTTGGTAAGTGTATTTCTGTAAAGTTAGAATACTTAAACCCCTATATTTTTAAGTTTAAATACTTTTCCCTTAGTTTAGTGGATTTCTACCCCTGTTTTCGGAAAATCCTGTTTTTTCCCACAAGAACTTTAAAGTTCTCTCTCGGGCCTTCTGGCCTTTCCCCATTCCCTAGTGGTGTGTGTGTGTTGCTCTTAATTAAAACTTTTAGTTAATTGTTTTGTTTTTGAGTTTTAAAATAAGATTAGTGTAATCAGTGTGCCTGACTGTGTGTGTGTGGTTACACTTTCTTGTCTAGGATGTCTAAAGACACAAAGGTCTCAGGCTTCAAGAAGTGTGATGCGTGCTGTCAGAAAATGTCTCTGACAGACGGTCACACTTCTTGTGTCTACTGCCTGGGGCCTTTGCACCTGCAGGACTCCTGTGCTGTATGCCACGGCTTCAGCCCCAGGGTCCTGCAGGAAAGAAAGAACAAGTTGATCCTAAGGGGTCTACTTAAGCCTGAGGATTCCCATTCTGTCTCTGGAAGCTCCAAGGCTTCTAGGTCGGCTCCAGCTACTGAGCCGAGACCTAAAGCTACAAAACCTATGTCTGCATCGGCTGGAGCCGATGAGTCTACAACTGTGGTCTCGGCTCGCTGGAGCCGAGGTAGTAAACCCTTGTCGGCTCCGACCAGACCTTCGAGCCGACATCTAGAAGAGATCTAGGTCACCATCCCTTGGCTCCGTTCATTCGCTCCAGCATCTCCTCTGCTGTCTGAACGGAGCCATAAATCTCACTCCTCTAGGTCATCGAGGCTGTCGGATCATGACCTTCAGAGGGTAGTGAGTCGACTTCTTAAGTCCGAGGCACTGGCCCAAATGCTTCAGAGCCCGACTCATCAGTCGATGCCTGCCCCTGTCCATCAATATGTTCCTCCTCCGACTCTGAGCTCGAGCCGGGCGCTGAACCGAGACTGTGGTAGCGCCGGTGCCGATACAGATGTCTGCCGGCCCGATTTCTTCTTCGAAGAATCTCGGCGCCGACTTCCCTCGAGGGGTGAGTGGCATCGGACCCTTGTCCGACGCTCTTCTCTCGGCGCTTGTAGTGAGTCGGCTCCGACATCGCCTCGAGCCATCACTGTCGATGCCGAGGAGGTTCTCAGCTTCGGAGCGGGACCTCTGGCTTTGCCTGACAGGGGTGCTCGAGGTCATGCGGAGTGTGTTAGAGCCTGGCTCTACTCCACAGTCGGCTCCGCCTGCCCCTCCTCTACGGTGCCTCAGGTCAAGTCGACTCACTCCCTCATCCCGGACCGCAGAGAGCCAGCTCCTCAGGAACCCCTGTGGGATTTCATCCTCTTCCGAGGCCTCTCCTGATTTGGCAGAAGAGCCCCTCGGAAGAGGAAGTGTAAGAGGAAACACATTGACTCACCTGAGTCCATCACATCTGACACAGATTTAGATGATTCCGAGGGTTCCCCGCTCCCCTTCTGAAGATGTCTCTTTGCAGACATTCTAAATCCTCAAACAGAGGAAATTGGCCAGCCCTCAACCCTTCGGAGGATGAATCTGTGTACCTTGAGGCGCTTGGCTCTCGTCCTTCCACCTCCTGGGTGTCTCCCTGACCCCATCATGCAGGTGGTAGCTAAAAGGCATGGACGGCTCCTGATTCAGTGGACCCCACTCCCAGGAGACCCTCAAAATTCATAACTGCACCAGCAGACAAACAGTTCTTGACAAAAGGAGTCTCTGTGGATGCTATGGTGGTAGCTGCTGCCACTAAGAAGGAACTAGCTGATCCTTCAGTACCTGTCCATCCACCTAACAAGGAATCTAGGTCCATGGACAGGTGGAAGCGGATGTTCTCGTCAGCGACATTTGCTATGCTGAACTACCTGTGCCATTTTACTGCCTTCAAAGGGACTTGATTAAAGAAGCGAGTGATATGTTGAAGGACCCTACAGCTGCGGGTTTTCAAGATAAGATGAACACTCAGCTGGCTACCCTTAACTCCATAGCCAACTCCTCCATGCCTCCTTTCTTATGCGGCTGATGGAGCGAGTAGGGCCGCAGGGACGGGTGTAGCCTTACGACATGCCTGGATGCGGCTATGCAATTTTATGGACCCCTTCAAGACCACTTTCACTAATTGCTCGTGTGATGGATCATCGCTCTTTGGCCCTCAAGTGAAAGAAACCGTGACTAGGTGCGAGACTGATGGCAAGGCTCTTTCTGCCGCCGGAGTCCGCTTTCTACTCCTTCTAGGCCTTACCCCAAAGGCCAGAAAAGTGGGAAAATGTGGTTCCGTAAACAATCTCAAGGGACTTCGCCGAAGTCAGTCTTTTTCGCCAGAGGCAGAGGCGGAATAACAATGGTAGACGCCGCGGGAGGCAGGGGTTCGCGAGAGCCAGGGCAATCGAGAAGCCTTCTCTGATAAGCCCTTTCAGCATCCCCTGGGTGTTGCCCGACTGCCCACCGGAGGCAGTCGGGGAAGATTGTCACTGTACCCAGAAGCCTGGCTATCCCTGACTCAAGACAAATGGGTACAGTCCTTCATTGCTATTCTATCCCCTTTCTTCGCATTCAACCAATCAAAAATCCCTTCCAGATGTTCCACCCAAAGGGATCTAGTTTTGGAAATTTCAAAGCTGCTTGCAAAAGAGCAGTTCAACCAGTTCCAGCAGACCAGCAAGGATCCGGAATCTACTCAAGGTTCTTTTTTAGTTCCAAAGAAAACAGGGACTGGAGACCAATTTTGGATCTCAGTATCTTGAACAGATCAGTCAAGAAAACAAGATTGGATGGTCACGCTGCAGTCCATCCTTCCCCTATTGGGAAAAGGAAACTGGATGTGCTCTATAGACCTTCAGGATGCGTACTATCACATAAAATGAACAGACGCTCCAGAAGATTCCTCCGCTTCAGGCTGGGAACCAGTCATTTTCAATTCAGGGCCCTGCCCTTTGGTCTCACCACTGTCCCGGTGTTTACCAAATGCATGGCAGTGGTAGCTTCTCACCTGAGACGACAAGGATTCCAGGTGTTTCCATATTTGGACGACTGGCTCCTCACAGCTCCCACCAAGCATCTCCTTCTGATGGCCAGGGATTACACTTCGCATTTGTCAAAAGTTAGGCATTTCAATAAATTGCGAAAAGTCTGTTTTGTCGCCTTGTCGCTATTACCTTCATAGGCAAATCTAGACATAGTAGACATGTCTGCGAGACTAACAGATCAGAGAATAACAGACATACACAAACTGGTCTCACTCCTTTCAACAACAACAGAATCAAAGCCAGGTTAGTGCTGAAAGTGTTGGGAATTATGGCGGCCATACCTCTGCTTCCATTAGCCAGATTCCACATGCAATCCTTCAATGGATGCTCTTTACACAATGGTCATACCAGCAACTTCCAATGTCCCACACCATTATGATCACGCAGGCGCAGAAATCATCTCATGTGGTGGATGTCTTCCCTCAGCTCTTGTTGGGAAGACCCTTTGTTCCACCCTCCAGTTGCTACTCTGACAACGCTCGCCTCCCTGATCGGGTGGGGGGGGCATTATCAGGGCAGGACGGTCCAGGGCACATGGCAACCAAACAAATGCCACTTGCACATAAATGTTCTGGAGATGAGAGCAGTGCTTTTAGCGTTGCAAGCCCTTCAAGACTCTCTTCCCTTGGGAACGATTGCAATCCAGACAGACAATATGTCTGTAGTGTGGTACATCAACAAACAAGGCGGAACCAGGTCCTACCCCTGTGTCGAAGCACTCAGATTGTGGCAATGGGCGATTTCTTCTCAGCGGTTTCTGATAGCAACGCACATCCCCGGGAAGTCCAATCAAATCGCAGACAAGTTGAGCAGAGCTATCCTCATGCCTCACGAGTGGTCTCTGAAAGACTCTGTTGTGAGAGAAATTTTCCTCAAGTGGGGTCAGCCTTGCTGCGATCTTTTTGCTACTCCCCAAAACAGCAAGTGCAGAGATTATTTCACTCTATTCCCTTTACCAGGCCAACCCAGCAGAGACGCTCTAGTCCAAGTTTGGCCCCGGGACTTCTGTATGCATTTCCTCCCTTCCCACTAATCTCTCAAGTGATACAGAAAGCTATCGCTCAGAAGGCCTCATTGCTCCTTACTGGCCTCAACAGGTGTGGTTCCCCTTTCTACATCAATTTCTATTGGAGCGACCTTGGCATCTGGACCTAGTTCCAGATCTTTTGATCCATCAGTCGGGTCAGTTACATCGCCCTCCCTCTCTGAACCTCACTGCTTGGTTCCTCCAGTTCCAACCTTAGCCAGGCTTCCTCAATTATCTCACTCCATTCGAGATATTTTGATAGCTTCCCATAAATCTTCCACTCGGAAGATTTATTTGAGTAAGTGGAAATGCTTCACATATTGGGCTCAAGGAAGGGACATAGATCCCTTCACTGCTTCCATCCAAATAGTCCTTGATTTTCTAGCTGAACTCTTCCATGCAGGTTCATCTCCTCTACTCTTAAAGTTCAATTGGCAGCTATTTCTAACTTTCATGTGGGTATTTCTGAGTCTGCCTTAATGTCCCACAAGCTTTGCAAAGCCTTTTTGAAAGGAGTTTTTCTTCTCAGACCTCCTATAAGAAATCCTCCTTCTCCTTGGGACCTAAATTTAGTTCTTACTACTTTGATTCTTCCAACCTGCAGCCTCCTGTTCTTTAAAATTGCTATCATGGAAGGCTCTCTTTCTGGTAGCTATTACTTCAGCTAGAAGAGTTTCAGAACTTCAAGCACTCGGCTGTCGACCTCCTTATCTATTGTTTCATAAGGACAGGGTATCCTTCTAATCTAACCCGTCCTTTTGCCTAAGGTAGTCTCGACGTCAAATCTAAATCAAAGCATTGACCTCCTGTCTTTTTCCAGAATATTCCAATAGGTCTGAACAAAATTACACTGGCTAGATGTTCATCGTCAGTTGAGGTACTATTTGGATAGAACAAAACAATTCAGAAAATCTGACCAGCTGTTTGTCTCCTATGCAGAAGGCAGAAAGGGACTTTCAGTTTCAAAGGTATCATTATCTAGATGGCTAACATCTCTGATTTCCCTTGTATATGAAATTAGACACCAAAAACTGCCTAATAAACCTAAGGCCCATTCCACCAGAGCTTTGGCTACTTCTATAGCCTTCCAAGACAGACTGCCTATTGACACCATTTGTGCAGCGGCTACTTGGGCTACTCCTCACACTTTCATTTCTCATTATAAGTTGGATTTAGCTTCTAGGCATAGAGCTAACTTTGGTTCCACTGTTCTCAGGAGTCTGTTCCGTTAGGCCACCCGGGACAAGGTGCTAGGCCATCCGGCAAGAATGAAGGCGAGATAGACAACTTAACATATAGAAGTTATGTTCTTACCATAACGTTCCATGTTGGTTGTCTTCTTCTCGCTTCTTGGGCCCCACCCTCCTGCCCCTGGCCTGGACAGACCTAGAGGAGTTGTGATTGTGACCTCTCTTTCTACCACCTCTTTTATTAGGCATATGCTGTTGTGCATATTTCCTGGATGAGGATATAGGTCACCCTTCTTTCTCCCTGGTTAGAGGTGGACTTGTTTATAGTTATTCTCATACTATTATAAGCTGGGGTTAGCTTACAAACGAGATCTGAGGTAACTCACGCCTAGCATTGTGGGATATAAGGGGAGCCTCGAGCCGGTGGAACCAACTCTCGAGCTTTTAGAGTGGCCGAGTCAGAGCCGAGGTCGGCTCCGAACCCATCCAGCAAGAAGAAGGCGAGAAGAAGACAACTAACATGGAACGTTATGGTAAGAACATAACTTCTATTTTTGTCTAGCAGAGTTTACAGACTTCCAAATCCTCTGCTGTCTTGCAGGCTTCCTTTGCAGCTGGACCTGTTCTTTCCCTCGTCTTCAAGAAAAAAAGTTTTCATCAAGTCGTTTGGTGTCAGACCGTCTCCAGTTTTGTCTCAGCCCCTGATGTGCGACTCTGCTGTAACCAGATTTGGTTCCTTGGACCACTCAGTTGTCCCTTTTCCCTATGGTGTACAGCCATAATAGACATGTCTGCTGCAGCTGTAGACGTGGCCTCTATGGGCACAGGAAAACAATTATTGTCAGTTTCTGGGATAGGAGCAAGTGAAGGTGTACCACATAACTAGAAAATGTGAGCTTGAGCCCTGGAATACTGTGCCAGCTTTAAGTCTGTCCTTCATGGAGTTTCCCAGAAAAAGAAAATCCAAAGGAAAAAAAAAACACTTTGCTTCTGCTGTTTCTGTTTCAGTGGACAGGGAATATTGGCATTTGCTTGGGAGTTAATTTCTGGCTTTCTTTACCTACTTCCTCTCCAGGAAAGGAAGTGTTCCTTCTTTCTGACTCTGACTTTCAGTAAGAAGAGCAGGCATTGGAGGGAGAATGTTTCAAGATTTTCTTCACACCCTGAAGATTCTAATTCTGATTCTGAAAAGTGTTACTTCAGATTTCCCTCCAGAAGACCTTTTTTCTGAAACTGTCTAAATGAGAGGTTTTTTTTTGGTGAGATCAGAATGAGATTTCTGTTTCCCAGTGAATGTATTAAGATTTTTGTTGCCCTTGGATATTCCCCGGTCTACAGTTGTTACTGTTTTATCTCCTTTAGATAATATTTTCCAGTTTATAGCTGACCTGACAGTCTGCCTCCTACCCATAGGAAATCTGATAGGTTATACAGGGTATCACAGACTAACAATCATTTGTTTTCTTACCCAGAAGCATATCCACAGTGATTTTCCTATCCAAAACTGCTTCTAGACAAATTACAGATCCTAATCCCTTTCCCTCTGACAATGATGGGAAAGCTTTTGACAAATTTGGGAAAACTTTTTATTTTTCTGCCACTTTAACATGCAGAATTTTAAACTGCCGGGCTCACATCTTAAAGTTTTTGCTTCTATCTTTTGAGAACATGAAAAAGTGAAATGTTAACCATCTGATGTTATTCGTATCATTATTCCTCACAGAAGGGTTTTGGATCCGATATTGGATCAGAGCCGGCAACCTTTAGCATAGACGGATCCTAGGCTCAAGCTCCTCCCTCTCCCATAATCCCCTGCTGCCCTCTAACCCTCAGATCTTGTTTGCCATGTTTTGCTATGGATGCAGTCCTTGGCTCTTGCCTCTAGATAAGTGACTTGATCTGAAGTTGTTGTCTTCATTCAGTCTTCAACCTGTGGGAACACTGATCCAACTCGGACTCATTTCTCCAGCATCTGATCCGAGCTCTTCCCATACCCATAATGCTCCTGTCTCCTTCCTCCCTTCAGATTGAATTTATCACACACATGTAAGCATCATGATCTGTTGGCTCTGAGCTAGTTTTGGGTAAGTGACTGTTTTCCACTCCAGTTTTTCTTTCTGTCTAGGAATTCTCCTTTCTATCTTTCCTATCACCTCCTCTCTGCATTTTCTCTGTCCAAAAAAAAAAAAACTTTTCTGTCCTATCCCTAGGTGTGTGTGTATTTTTTTCTTTGGGCCTACCTCTCTCTGACCATGTCAGACTCCCAAACCTGTTTTTTGTAAATGCACTGAGTATGTCCATAAGCTTTCCCCAGCTGATGGCCGCACTCTGTGCATTGAGTGTCTAGTGGTTGCCCACCTTGATTCCTCCTGCTCGATCTGCACGGAGTTCAATCCTCGCACATTGACAGGAGGAATAAACTTATTCTAAAAGACCTTCTCCCCCCACCTACCATGGGACCCTAGGCCACCACTTCTACTACTACCCCAGCTACGACTTCTGTCATCTCCTAGGCCTCTGGGACTCAACCTCCCGCCAAGAGGGACGGGGATGAACACAGGCATAAGGACAGGCCGAGGAAGCAGTCCCCTGATCGCTCGTCCTCGGCAGGACCACCTGCAAAGCTCCGCTTGGCTCAGAGTATTGAGTCTCCCCGGCTCCATTCCCTTCTTTTCTCCCTGGAGCCGAAGGTGCTTCAGAGCCGATGTTCTTAGTGTTTCACTGTTGCAGTCATCACATTTGGGTTATCTGCCTACAGGTAGCCCTCAGCCGGCCTGAATACCAGAGTCTTTGGATTTCTGCGTCGGATGCTGTCGCTTCTTCCTTGATGTCAGGGGTATAAAACATGCAGCCGACGCCATTACATCAGTCTTTCTTGCCGTGCGGTGCCTGAAACAGAAGCAGTTTGCAAGTGCTGCTCGGCCGACTCCTGAAATTTTCATTTTTGAGTTTCAGACCTGAAGTCTTCAAAAAGATAAGTACCTCATTGGGAATCCTCTTTTCTTCTAACAGATGTCAGAAAAAATTGACAATTTTCTTGCCTGCGGAAAGCAACTACCTCATAGATTATTCTTTCTTACTGCATCACCTGTTAAGGCCGAGACCACGACGTCCCTCACTGTCGGTTTTGTGCCTTGTTCAACACCCGAACTATTCACTGTCGGGCTATTTTTTTAGCTAAATACTTTTGTTCTCGATCTCCGTACTCTGAAATGGCTTCGTTAAGCCAGCCATCTACTGATCTTCTTAAAAAACGTAAGGATAAAGATAAAGACAGACTGCATAGGTCCAAAGCTGCCAATGGTGCTTCCATTAAGCTAGTCGCCAGTCTGCCAGTACTCAGTGAGGCACTTCCGTAGCCCCTGATACCTGCTACTACAGATTCGCAGGCCTACAGAGACCCATTCGGAGTCCGGTATGCCACAAGATGCTTCGACTATGGAACCTGCGGATGTCTCTACCTTGGATGGGTCCAGATCTGCTGTGCAGGCACTGGCTTCTGAGGGTGTATTCAGGCCTGCTGATTTTCATATTAAACTGACTTAGTTTCAAGCTAAAAATACTGAATTCCTCAGGCCTAAAGCTCTCACTACGCCTAGAAATCCAGCCACCAAAACCACATACTCTGGTCCATATGCCTCAAAAACAAATTTATTAGAATGGCTGAAGACCTTATCTTAATTTAGGGGAAGCCAGCCTTCCCCCTCAGAGACCTAGAAGTGATTTTCTTTCTGATTCTTCTGATCAGGAATCTGATCTCTGTTCCTTCTGACTACCAGGAATTACCCTTATCTACTTATGAGGATTCTGATGCAGAGGATTCCATTCCCTCTGCTTCCCCTCCAGAAGATTTTTCTTTTGGTGAAACCTTGCATACCCTTAGGGAGCATTTCCGCTGGGAAAGCCAGGACTATTCTTAGTCCAAAAAGAGACTTAAGGAATTTTTACTCCTGCCTCAACATAGGCCTCTAGCTATCCCTCCTGTTCTGGAGATTATAGATGTTTTCTTGGAATCCTGCCTTACCCACAGTCACTTTGCCTCCATCTCCCAGGAAACCTGACTGGTACGACAGAGTACCTGACTCTCTCAAATTCCTCTTCATGAATCCCACTGCGGATCCAGAGACAGTTTCCCAGGGACCAAAAGGCATTAAGGCTACTACTGCCAAAAATCCTACCCCTTCTGATAGGGACTCTAGAGCTTTAGACAGATGGGGTAAGAAGGTATACACTTCTGCTACTTTGGCCATTAGGGCTTTAAATTGCCAGTTTCATATGTTAAAGTATCAGCAGCCTATTATGTGACTACAAAAATAGAAAATGATGTTAATTCCTGACTCTGCTGAACACACAGAGTTGCAAGAGTTAATGCATTCTGCTGAACAAGTTGGTAAACATGCTTTGCAGTGTGGTTTTGATGCTTTGGAAGCATCTTGCAGGGCTGCTGTCACTGGGTCTGTACTTAGAAGGCATGATTGGTTTAAGGAACAAAACTTGCCTGATCATGTTAAAGCTAAATTACTGGAGGCACCCTTAAACCAAGACCGCCTTTTTGGCAACAAAGCAGTAGTAGTCCTCAAAAGGATGGAGGAAAAAGCTAAATCTATGCAAACTGTTAAGGATTTCTTACTAGTGCAGCCTCCTATATTCAGTAGGCATTGGCCTTCAAAGAACTGGTACTTTCCAGTCCCTTCTAGGCCTTCAGTCCAAACCCAGGAGCAGCAGACCACCAAGACTTCAGTCTCAGGCTATGCACAGATCTAAGCAGTGGGGGCTCCCACTTCCAAAGCAGGGAGTAGTAAGCCCACCCCCCTATGGAAAAGTGGCACAATGACTTATCCTTAACTCTCGCAAGCCCTGCTCAGCTACCTGCTCCCTTAGTAGGAAAGCTCGCCCTGCATCCAAAAAAACTTGGAACTCATTACCCAGGACAAATGGGTTTGAAACATAATTTCCCTTGGATACAGGTTCCACTTCCACTCATTTCCAACCCCAAGTGGATGGCCAGACCTTCTCCCAAATCAGTGGGCGGAGGCCCAAAACAAGTGCTTGCTCTCCTCAGTATCAGGGCTATTCAACCTGTCCCAGCAGAACAAAGGGGACAAGGTTTTTATTCAAGACTGTTCCTGGTTCCCAGAAAAGAAAACTCCTGGCGTCCTGTCCTGGACCTGTCTATTCTCAACACCTTTCTGGTGGTTCCAAAATTCAAAATGTTAATTCAATAGCTTCTTCCTATGCTAGCCAAGGATACCTGGCTGGCAACCCTAGACTTAAAAGAAGCTTACCTGCACATCCCAATAAGGGAATCCTGCAGACAATACCTACATTTCAGAGCGGGCTTCATGCACTACCAGTTCTCTGCTCTTCCCTTTGGCTTATCTACTGCACCCAGAGTATTGACAAAGTGCCTAGCTCCAGCCATTGCATTTTGCAGGTAGGCAAAGATTCAGATTTACCCATACTTGGACAATTGCCTGATTCAGGCAGAAAGTCAGGATTTGCTATTACAACACCTGGCATTTGTAGAGAGACTTCTAACCTCACTGGGGTACACAATCAACAAGAAGAAATCACACCTTGTACCCTGCCAACAGATTGTATTCCTGGAGCAAGCTTGAACACAACTTCCTAGATGGCATTCCTCACTCCAGAGAAACAAGTTTATTTGACAAACCTACTGGCCACAAAAACCCAGCTCTCTACAAGGAAAATTCTGCAAGCCCTGGGGTTTATGGCCTCTTGCATTCTGTGAATTCCATATGCAAGACTGCATATGAGGAAACTTCAATGGTATCTAAAACGTCTATGGTGTCAACATTCTCAGGACCTAGAAACAATGATTCATATCATTCCTTGTCTAAGGGTAGAGTTCCTTTGGTGGGCTGAGGCCTGCTACCACAACAAGGGACTCCCTTTCACTCTACCCCCTTCCGCCCAAACCCTAACAGACGCATCAGACTATGCATGGGGGCTCACATGGCAGGGCAGTGGATTCAGGGCAAATGGAACCCAAAACAGATGCACCTGCATATCAATCAAAAAGAAGTGTTAGCTGTACAGAATGCTCTGACAGCCTTCAAAGACCTTATTCTTCCAGGACAACTATTGGTAAAGGCAGACAACACCACAGTTATGTGGTACATAATCAAGCAGGAGGAACCCATTCCTACCCACTCTGCAGACTAGCCATGGCCCTGTGGAGCACTGCCTTGAACTAACTACCAAGTGAACCTGCAAGCTCAATTCCTGCCAGGCAAACTAAATTCACTGGCAGACGACTTAAGCAAAAATCTCATACACCCACACGAATGGAAACTGGAACCCAAAATGTTCAAGCTCTTGAGGAACAAAGGGGAACACCAGAGGTAGACCTGTTTGCCTCCCCTCAGAACTACCAATTGAACAAATTCTGCACCAGACCTCTACACAGTCAAGCTTGGAGAGTGGATGCCCTGTCCTTTTACTTGGGAAAGCCTCTCAATTTATGCCTTTCCCCCTCTCTGTCTGTCTATTCGAAGGTTCTACTAAAGATCAAACAGGACAAGCCAAGGACAATACTGATTACCCCAGACTGGCCACACTAGCACTGGTATACCCTTTTGCGCAGTATGACAGTGCTACAACCATGGCACCTGCCTCAGACCCCCTCCCTGCTGTCCCAGCAGGCGGGCCAGATTCTGCACCCTCAGCTTCAAACCCTGAACCTTGCAGCCTGGCTGATTCCCTGAGCTCACCCCTAGCAGCCCTCAGTAAGCAGGTGCTCAATGTCATTCTTGAGGCATGGAGGCCTAGTACTAGAAAATCCTACTCAGAAAAGTGGAAAAGATTACTGTTCCTGGAGCCAGATTCAGGGGAGAGGCACAAAGGTGCCCAGCTTACCACATATTCTAGATTATTTAACAGAAATGCTCCACAAGGGCCTGTCTTTCTCTTCAATTAAGATTCATGCCTCTGCCATTTCAGCAGATTATAATACTGAGCCCACCCCTCTTCTCTCATCCCCTGCTAAAACAATTCCTTAGAGGGGCCAAAAATTTAAGGTCCCCAGAAAAGCTCCCACTCCAGCCTGGGACCGTAACTTTGTATTGGGAAAACTCACTCTTCCCCCTTATGAGCCAGCTGCTACAGCAGAGCTGAAATTCCTTTCCTGGAAAACAGCCTTACTTCTAGCCATCACTTCATCAAGAAGAGTGTCTGAACTGCAGGCCATCATGGCAGTGGGAACCCTTCATTATCTTTCATGCGGACAGGGCTTCCCTCAGGACTAATCCATCCTTTATTCCCAAGATTTTGTTTAGTGTGGCTCTAAACCAGTCCATTAATTTGCCTACTTTTTTCCTTAATCCTCTAAATAAGGGTTTAAAGGATACTGCATTCTCTGGATGTGCACAGACAGCTTAGATTCTATTTGGACAGAACTAAGCCTCTCAGAAAATCTGACCAGCTGCCTAGTTACTTTTGCCTCAGGGGCAGAAAGGCCATTTCAAAGCAAACCATTTCCAAATGGATAGCCCATTGCATCCATTTCTGCTACAAGCACCATGGAAAGCCTAACCCACAGGGGAAAAGATCACATTCCACCAGGGCTGCATCCACCTCTACAGCATTTCTCAGAGGAGTCCATACCAGGGACATCATGGAAGCTGCTACCTGGAGCTCTGTTTATACTTTAACCAAGCATTACCACCTGCCTACCTTTTCTAAATCCAGATCTGGATTTGTCACAGCAGTCTTACAGGGCCTGATTGCTAGACCCAATGTTCTTTAACTGCCTCCACCCTTCCTTAGCTTTGGGAATCAACCCAAATGTGATGACTGCTACAGTGAAACAAGAACATAGTACAGTTGTGTACACTTAACATAAATGTAGATGTTCAAGTGTATTCACTGTTGCAGTCCTGGTTACACTCTCTCCAGCTCCCTGACTTCTCTTGGCTCTACCTTTCCTTGTTTGGTATATAGATTATATCATGTGTACTTGCTTTTTGCTGGGGGTGTTCCATACCATATAATTGCTTCCTATTGTGTGGGCACCTGACATCTGGGGCAAGAAAAACTGATGTAATGGCATCTGCTGCATGTTTTATACCCTGACATCATGGAAGAAGTGACAGCATCCGAAACAGAAATCCGAAGACTCTGGTATTCAGGCCAGCTGAGGGCTACCTGCAGGAAGATAACCCAAATGTGATGACTGCAACAGTGAATACACTCGAACATCTACATTTATGGTAAGTGTACACAACTGTACTTTCCCCAGCAATGCCGTCACCTTACTGCCCCTCTAGGCTGGTGTCGATGGCCTCTTCCTCCAGATCCACCCACAGCCTTTCCGAAGCAGAGGTGGACAGGATGATATAGAGATTCATCCATACCTAGATACAGATGGGAGTCTTGCCTGCCCCCAATACCCTCTCGAACAGGGGGTATGCAGTCCGCCTTCATCTCGATTACTCCTCCAGTCTGACGCCCGGTTTGAGTCCTCAGATCAGAGGACCCACGGCGTCAAGGGGTTGGTGCCGACAGTACCTGGTACCTCCGCTAGCCATTACCTTGAGTAGGTCAGATCCAACCAGCTTGGATCCTTCCGGCTCTCTGAGCCGTAACCTCTACGCCGGATCTGAGGGGATGGTTTCAGCTCCAAGTTTTTCTGAACAGAGCCTTCCAATCAGAGTCTGGGCACAAGGAGGTTTGGCTCTGGTTCCCCCGTTGATCCAGAGGATTACAGACCCATCTTTAGCCCCTACTCAGGCAGTTTGTTCTCCATCTGCATTTGACATGGTGGAGAGGGTTCTCTTGATTCCATCGCGACCCTTGATGTGCTAGTCTTCGGAATCCATCCTGGCTCCCTCTGTTTCTGGTTTGGATTCCACCATCCTGCTACCTCAGGGGACTGCCTGGTGCCTCTTTGCCCCAGGGAGCTCCCACACGGGAGCAGCTAGATGTTTTCAAATCCTACCCAGAGACAGCCACTTATGAGGTTCATCAAAAACATACGTGTAAAAGGAGGCACATAGACTCCCCGCCAGAGTCTTTCACGAAAGACACTGGCTTGGAGGAAGGGGAGGGCCCCCCCCCCCCAATCACCCCTGGAGGATTTCTGATTTGGAGCCATCATGGAGATCCTGTGACAGTGGGGGGGGGGGGTCCTTCCAAAAACCCAACCCTGACGAATTGGTGTTCCTGGAGGCGTTTGGCGTGGGACCCTCTGCTTCCTGAGTGCTCCCCCTCCCAGATCCTCTAGTGGATCTTGTGACATCTTTGGCATGGAAGGAGCCTGACATATGGAGCCTATTCCCAAGCACCCAGATAAGGGTCTCAGCACCCACACAGATAAGCCACATTGGTCAAAGGAACCCCTCGTCAATAATCATGATGGTGGTGGCCACCAAGAAGGAGCTCGCACAGGAGAGCTCCACGGTTCACCTGCTGGATGGAAAGTCTAGGACACTGGACCATTTTGGGAAGCAGGCTTATGCTTCAGCTGTGTTCACTGTGTGTACGCAGAACAATATGGCACATATGTTAGGCTTTAGCGAGACCTGTTGAAGGAGGTTGCTGAGTCTACCCTAAGATCCACGTCTGCAGAGGATAAAGAAGGTTTTCTCCTCCAGAATGGCCACCCTCACCTCTATTCCCAATACCTCTATGCGACTTCTCTCTCATGCTACAGAGGGCACCACTAGAGCTGCCGGGGCAGGCGTTTGCCATCAGGCATGATGCCTGGGTCCGGCTTTGTACCTTTTACAAATGCCCCATATGATGGGTTCCACACTCTTTGGAAAGACTGTACGAGGCACACTGGTCTAGAGCAAGAAGGATGGGAAGACGCACTGCTGCCGGAATCCGCTTCTCAACCCCTCAACGACCGTTCTTTAGGATTCAGGTGAAGATGATTTGGTTCCAGAAGTCTCAGGGTTATTTCCAGGACTTGCCTTCCCCCCCAGAGGCAGAGGGGGATTTGACAAACGCTGTTCTCGCAGAAGAGGGGGCCCCAAGGAATCAAGGGTCTCTGGATTCATTCTCATATAGGCTCACGCAGGCTGCTCATCTCTGGAGGCAGTCAGGGGTTGACTCTTGCTGCACCCATCAGCCTTTGGAGTCAATTACAGACAATCAGCGGGTGTTGCGAATTGTATCCAGAGGATGTTCTTCGTGTTTCACTGTTGCAGTCATCACATTTGGGTTATCTGCCTGCAGGTAGCCCTCAGCCGACCTGAAAACCAGAGTCTCTGGATTTCTGCGTCGGATGCTGTTGCTTCTTCCATGACATCAGGTTGCCAGGGGTATAAAGCATGCAGCCGACACCATTACATCAGTCTTTCTTGCTGTGCTGTGCCTGAAGCAGTTCGCAATTGCCGGTCGGCCGACTCCTGAAATTTTCGTTTTCGAGTTTCAGACCGAAGTCTTCAAAAAAGATAAGTACCCCGTCGGCGATCCTTTTTTCTTGCTCTAACCGATGTCAGAAAAAAATAACAATCGTCTTGCCTGTGGAAAGCAAATACCTCATAGAGATTTTCATTCTTACTGCGTCACCTGTTTAGGCACAGACCACGACGTCCCTTGCTGTCGGTTTTGTGCCTTGTTCAACGCCCAAACTAGTCGTCTGGCTATTTTTGTATCTAAATACATTCGTTCTCTATCTCCGTACTCTGAAATAGCTTCATTAAGCCATCTGACTACCAATCTTTTGAAAAAATGTAAGGATAAAGACAGAGACTGCATAGGTCCAAAACTGCCGACGGCGCTTCCGTTAAGCTAGTCGCCAGTCCACCAGTACTCAGTGAGGTGCTTTTGCAGCCCGATACCCGCTTCTACAGATTCACAGGCATCTACTGAGAACCCATTCAGAGTCCGGTTTGCCACGAGATGCTTCTTAGACTATGGAACCTGCGGATGTCTCTGCCTTGGATGGGTCCGGAGCCGCTGTGCAGGCACCGGCTTCTGAGGGTGTATTCAGGCCTACAGACTGTCATATTAAATCAAAGGCATCGTTTCCAACTAGAAGTACCGAATTCCTCAGGCCTAAAACTCGCACTACGCCTAGAAAATAGACTGCTAAGCCGCTGACTCAGGCCCATATGCCTTAAAAACAAATGCTTAGAATGGTTGAAGATCTTATTACCTAAATTAGGGAAAGGCAGCCTTCCCACTCTGAGACCTAGAACCGATTTTCTTTGATTCTTCTGATCAGGAATCTGATATCTCTGCTCCTTCTGATTACCAGGATTTGCCCTTATCTACTTATGAGGATTTTGATGCATAGGGTTCCATTTCTTCTGCTTCCCCTCCAGAAGATTTTTCTTTTGGCGAAACCTTGCATACCCGTAGAGAGCATTTCCGCTGGGAAAGCCAGGACTATTCCGAGTCCAAAAAGAGACTTAGGGAATTCTTACTCCTGCCTCAACACAGGCCTCTAGCTATCCCTCCTGTTCTGGCTATTTTCTATGTTTTCTTGGAATCTAGACTTACCCCACACACTTTTCCTCCAGCTCTCAGAAAACCTAACAGGTACTACAGAGTACCTGACTCTCGCAAAATGTTCTTCGTGTTTCACTGTTGCAGTCATTACATTTGGGTAATCTGCTGGCAGGTTGCCCTCAGTCGGTCTGATTAGCTAAGTCTTGGGTCCTGCGTCGGTTACTGTCCCTTCTTCCATGACGTCAGGTCATCAGGGGTATAAAACATGCAGCCAATGCCATTACATCAGTCTTTCTTGCTGTGCAGTGCCCAAAGCAGAAGTAGTTTGCAAGTGCCGGTCGGCCGACTCCTGAAATTTTCATTTTCGAGTTTCAGAACCGAAACTTAAAGCTAAGTACCCCATTGGGGAAACTTTTTCTTGCTCCTTTCCAATGTCAGTAAAAGTTAATAATTGCATTACTTGTGGGAAGCAAATACCTCGTAAAGATTTTCATTTGTACTGTGTTACTTACCTAGGCCCTGACCATGACGTACCTTGCTGTCGGTTTTGTGGTTTATTTAATCAGTGCACTATCCGTGGATACATTTTTCGGTTCTTGGTTTAATTATCCAGAAATGACGTCTGTTAGCCATTTGACTACCGGAATTCCAAAAAAATGCAAAGAAAGACAGGCCGTCGAGGTCCAAAATTGACGACGCTTCTAAGCCAGTCACCAATTTGCCAGTACTCGGTAAGGCGCTTTCGCAGCCCCTGATACCCCTACTTCTGACTTGCAGGCCTCTGCTGAGACCCATTCGGAGTCCAGTATGCCGCGAGATGCTTCACCTATGGAACCCACAGATGTCTCTACCTTGGATGGGTCCGGAGCTGCTGTTCAGGCACTGGCTTCTGAGGGTGTATTCAGGCCTACAGACTTGCATATTAAACCGACTCCACCTTCTATTCTAAGGCTTAAATCTCAATCTGTCTAAAAAAAAGAAGCCCAGGCCACAGGTTCAGGCCCCTATGCCTAAAAAACAAATGATCTAAATGGCTGAAGTTCTTATTACTCTAATCAGAGAGGCCTAGGACTGAGCTTGAATATGAATCTTCTGATCAGGACTCTGTTTCTTCTAATTCTTCCAATGACCAGGATTTGTCCATTCCTACTTATGAGGATTCTGATGCAGAGGATTCCATTCCCTGTGCCCCCCCCGATGACTTTACTTTTGGGGAAACATTACATACCTTAAGGGAGCATTTCCACTGGGAAAGTCAGGAATTTTCTGAATCTAAACAGAGGCTTAGGGATTTCCTTCTACCTCAGCATAGGCCTTTGGCTATAACTCCTGTACTAGACATTGTTGATGTGTTTTCGGAATCCAGTATGGCCCCTGATTCCCTGCCTCCAGCTCCTAGTAAACCTGACAAATGCAACGAGGTTCCCGAGTCCCACAAGTTCCTTTTCAAAAATCCTGTTGCAGACCCAGAAACCATTTCTCAGAGACCCAAGGGCATTAAGGCTTCTACTGCTAAAATCCTACCCCTTCTGATAGAGACTCCATGGCGCTGGATAGATGGGGTAAAAAGGTTTATACTTCTGCAGCCTTGGCAATCAGGGCTTTAAACTGCCAATTTCATATGCTAAAATATCAACAGCAGATCATGGGACTGCTTAAATGGAAAATTGTTGATTTCTGACTGTGTGGAAAATAAAAATTTACAGGATTTATTGCATTCAACTGAACAAGTTGGAAAACATACTTTGCAATGTGGTTTTGATTCTTTAGAGGCCTCTTTCAGGGCTGCTTTTACTGGGTCTGTGCTTAGAAGGCATGCTTGGCTTAAGGAGCAATCTGCCTGATCATGTTAAAGCAAAATTGTTGGATGCTCCTTTAAATCAGGACCACCTGTTTGGCAATGAGGCTGAAGAAGTTCTAAAAAAGAAGGAAGATAAAGCTAAATCTATGCAAACTGTGAAAGATTTCTTACAAGTGCAACCTCCAAGATTTAGCAGGCACTGACCTACTAAGAATTGGTACTTTCCAGCTCCTTTCAGATCAACTCAAGCCAAACCCAGACACACCAAAAGTACCAGGTTTCAGAGTTTCAGTCCCAGGAGACTCTCAGAACTAAGCAATGGGGTGCTTCTACTTCCAAATCTGGAAATGACACCTCCTATGGTAAACGGTCTCAATGACTTTCCTTTAAAATTACCAAGCACTTACATTTTAGCCGCCCCTTTGGTGGGAAAGATTGCTCTTTATGCAAAAAACTGGGAACTCATAACCCAGGACAAATGGGTTTTAAATATAGTGTCCCAGGGATACAGATTTAATTTCCACACGTTGCCAACACCAAACGGGTGGCCAGACCTGCCCCCAAATCAGTGGGCAGAAGCTCAGAGACTAGTACTTTCCCTCTTAAACATGGGGGCTATTCAACCAGTACCAGAAGAGGAAAAGGAACAAGGTTTCTATTCCAGGCTTTTCCTGGTACCCAGAAAAGACAAATCATGGTGTCCAATTCTGGACCTGTCTACTCTAAACACCTTTCTGGACATTCCAAAATTCAAGATGCTGACTCTTCACCAGTTACTTCCTATGCTAGGCAAGGATGCCTGGTTGGCAACTCTAGATTTAAAAGAAGCTTACCTGCATATCCCAATCAGGGAATCTTGCAGAAGATATCTACGCTTCAAAGCAGGCTACTTGCATTATCAGTTCTGTGCACTGCCCTTTGGCTTGCCTACTGTGCCCAGGGTATTCACAAAGTGCCTGGCTTCAGTTATTGCATTTTGCAGGCAAATAAATATTCAGATATATCCATACCTGGACGATTGTCTAATTCAGGCAGAAAACCAGGCCACACTTCTAAATCATTTGGTGTTTGTAAAAAGGGTTCCAACTTGTTTAGGGTACCATAAACAAAAAAATCACAACTGGTACCCTCTCAACAGATTACATTCCTGGGTGCAAGCTTGAATACAACTGCCCAGATGGCTTTCCTCACGCCAGAAAAGCAAATTCATTTGGTAACCTACTTCAAACAAGTGGCCACAAAAACCCTGCTATCTTCAAGACAAATACTGCAAGCCTTAGGGTTCATGGCCTTCCTGCATTCTTCTAATTCCATATGCAAGACTGCATATGAGGAAACTTCAGTGGTACTTAAAAAGTCTATGGAGTCAACATTGTCACAGCCTGGAAACAATGATTCCTATCATACCTTGCCTATGCCTAGAGTTCCTATGGTGGGCAGAGGCCTGCCACCAAAACAAGGGACTGCCATTCACACTACCCCTGCCGCCCAGACCCTAACTACAGACTATGCATGGGGGACTCACCTGGCAGGGAAGTTCATTCAGGGCAAATGGAGCCCAAATCAAATGCACCTACATATCAATCAAAAAGAAATGTTAGCTGTACAGAATGCTCTGACAGCCTTCAAGGACTACATTCATCCAGGACAACTAATGGTAAAGACAGAACAACCACGGTTATGTGGTACATAAGCGGGGGGGGGGTGCACATTCCTACCCCCTCTGCAGACTAGCTATGGTATTGTGTAACACGGCCTTGAGCTACCAAGTGCATCTACAAGCTCAATTCCTACCAGGAAAACTGAATATACTGGCAGATGAACTAAGCAGAAATCTCATTGACCCACACAAGTGGAAACTGGAACCACGGATTTTCAACATGTTGACAAGCAAATGGGGGAGCCCAGACATCTATTTGCCTCCCCCAGAACTACCAGTTGGACAAATTTTTCGCAAGAACTCCTCACAAAAAAGCCTGTAAAGTGGATGCTCTGTCTATGCCTTTCCCCCTCTGCCTCTGCTCTCCGAAGTTCTGCTAAAAGTCAAACAGGACAAACCAAAAATGATTTTGATTGCTCCAGACTGGCCACGCCAACACTGGTACCCACTCCTGCGCAGTGGGTCACTTATTTCTCCATGGCACCTGCCTCAGACACCTTCCTTACTGTACGAAAACAGTCCTTGAACCAAATAAGGAATCAGATGCAAAATCCAGAGAATACAAGAAAAAGAAACTGGTTCCAGACAGCAGTGAAAATCAATGTCCTTTATTGTAGTAAGGTATGCGCTTTCTCGGAATAACGTCTGCTTCATCAGACCAACCGTTGGTCTGATGAAGCGGATGTTATTCCGAGAAAGCACTTATCTTACTACAATAAAGGACATATTCATAGGTTCATAGGTTCATACTAGGCTATCTGCCCTAGGGCATTTATAAGCCTAGCCAGAGTGTGGTTGGCTTTCGCCACCCATTTTAAATTAATTTTGCTATGCCCTTTTTCGAGGTTAGTATACTGTGCCTCTGTCTAACAGTGACACAGAAGTGATACCCTGGGTAAACCTACTATCTCCCATCCACTCATCAAGATTCCTCTTGAAGAGGGTCAATGAGGGACTCTGCCTAACCTGAACTGGGATTTTATTCCAGAGTGAAGGGAGCCTCTGGGTTATGAATCTGTCCCTCCAGCATGTCCTATTTATTTCAGTGCTGAGGTTCAAGTCTCTCGAGCGCGTAGCTCGATGGGGTTTGGATTTTCTGAGGTGCAGCATGTCCATTAATTCCGGGTTGGACGTGGCTTTATACGTCAGGCACAAATCGCCTCTGAGTAGGCGGTATGCCATTGAGTAGAGCTGGAGTTTCTTTAACCGGGCAGAATATGGCATCTGTTTGAGCCCTTTGATCCTCTTGGTGAGGTACTTTTGGGGTCTTTCCAGTTGCTGCAGGTGTCTGGTAAGGTACATCCCAAAAGGGGCATTGTACTCAATTATGGGCCTGATGAGGGATGAGTAGAGGCACGATGACCTCCCCTGATCTAGATGTGAATCCCTATTGATTTTCACTGCTGTGTGGAACCAGATTATTTTTCTTTTTCTTGTACCTTCCTTACTGTCTCAGCAGGAGAACCAAATTCTGCACCCTCATCTCCCAACATTGAACCTTGCAGCTTGACTAATCACTTAAATTCACCCTTAGCACCCCACAGCAAACCTGTGATGGATGTCATCTTGGAGGCGAGAAGACCTAGTACTGGAAAATCTTATGCTGACAAATGGAAAAGGTTCTGTGCCTGGAATCAATCTCAAGGGATGGGCACAGCAGCGCCCAATTTACCTCAGATTTTGCAATACTTAACTGAGATGCTACACAAGGGCCTGTGTTCTTCCTCCATTAAAATCCACACCTCAGCCTTTTCAGCTCATTATAACACAGAACCTCCCCTCTAGTCTCATCCTCTGCTCAAGAAGTACCTCAGAGGGGCCAAAAACTTGAGACCACCCAGGAGAGCTCCAACCCCTGCCTGGGACCTTAACTTTGTATTGGAGAAATTCACTCTACCTCCTTTCGAGCCAGCTGCTACTGCATACTTAAAATTTCTGTCTTGGAAAACAGCCTTCTTTTTAGCAATCACTTCAGCTAGAAAGATAACTGAATTACAGGCCCTTATGGCAGTGGAGCCTTTCATCATCTTTCATGCAGACAGGGTGTCACTCGGGACCAATCCATCATTCATGCCCAAGGCGGTATCCAGTGTGGCTCTTAATCAGTCCATTTATTTGCCAACTTTCTATCCCAATCCACAGAACAAAGGGGAATGGATTCTGCATTCATTGGATGTGCACAGACAACTTAGATCCTACTTGGACAGGACTAAACCTCGAAGGAAATCTGAACTGCTGGTAACATTTGCTGCAGTAGCAGAGGGGAAGGCTATTTCAAAACGAACCATTTCTAAATGGATAAGCCATTGCATTCATTTCTGCTATAAGCACCATGGAAAACCTATCCCCCAGGGGATCAGATCTCATTCCACCAGGGCTGCATCTACTTCTGCAGCCTTTCTCAGATGTGTTCCTACCAGGGCTATTCTAGAAGCTGCTACCTGGAGTTCAGTTCATACTTTCACCAAGCATTATAATGTACCAATTTTCTCTAAATCCAGAGCTGGCTTTGCCACTGCTGTCTTGCAGGGCCTTATAGCTGGTCCTAATGCTGTATAAATCCATCCTCCCAACCATAGCTTTGAGAATCTACCCAAATGTAATGACTGCAACAGTGAAACACGAAGAACATAGTAGTACAGTTGTGTACACTTACCATAAATGTAGATGTTGGAGTGTATTCACTGTTGCAGTCCTGGTTACCCTCCCTCCAGCCCCCTGTTTTTCTCTTACTATACCTTTGCTTTCTTTTGCTATGCTTAAAAGCCTTTTTGGTGTATTTGCTTTTGGTTGGAGGTATATTTTTGTGTTTTTTAATTTTATTTTGCTCCCCATTTGGGGGGCACCTGACATCTGGGGCAAGAAAAACTGATGTAATGGAGTCAGCTGCATGTTTTATACCTGACGTCATGGAAGAAGGGACAGCAACCAACGCAGGACCCAAGACTTTGTTAATCAGGCCGACTGAGGGCAACCTGCCAGCAGATTACCCAAATGTAATGACTGCAACAGTGAATACACTCAAACATCTACATTTATGTTAAGTGTACACAATTGTACTTTCGTCTTCAAGAATCCTACTGTGGATCCAGAGACCATTTCCTAAGGACCAAAAGGCATTAAGGCTACTGCTGTCAAAAATCCTACCCCTTCTGATAGAGATTCTGGAGCCTTAGATGGGGTAAGAAGGTATACACTTCTGCTACTTTGGCCATTAGGGCTTTAAATTGCCAGTTTCATATGTTAGTGTCGGCAACATGTTATAGGACTACTTAAACAGAAATGATGTTGATTCTGGACTGTGCTGAACACAGACTTGCAAGATGTAATGCATTCTGCAGAACAAGTTGGTAAACAAACTTTGCAATGTGATTTTGATGCTTTAGAAGTATCGTGCAGGGCTGCTGTCACTGGGTCTGTACTTAGAGGACATGCTTGGATAAAGGAACAAAACTTGCCAGATCATATTAAAGCAAAATTACTGGATGCACCCATAAACCAAGACCGCTTTTTTGGCAACAAAGCAGCGTAAGTACTCAAAAGGATGGAGGAAAAAGCTAAATCTATGCAAACTCTTAAAGATTTTCTACAAGTACAGCCTCCCAGATTCAGTAGGCATTGGCCTTCAAAGAACTGGTCCTTTCCAGTCCCTTCTAGGCCTTCAGTCCAAACCCAGGAATAGCAGACCACCTAGACTTCAGTCTCAGACTACTCACAGATCTAAGCAGTGGGAGGCTCCCA